>NW_019102099.1:317369-414054 GCF_001856785.1 Myzus persicae | reverse complement strand
ACAAAATATATTTGAAATAGTAGAACAAATATGTGCCATATATTCTTTAGATTGGAAGCAATACTTGGTTGGACAATCCTTCGATGGTGCAAGTAATATGCGTGGTGCATATAATGGACTTCAGGCCATAATTAAACGTTCTAATCCGGCTGCAGTTTTTGTGTGGTGCTATGCACATCGGCTGAATTTGGTTGTTATTGATGCGGTAAGCTGTTCACCCAATGCAGTTGATATGTTCGGGATTTTAGAATCTATTTATGATTTTATATGCTCAAGTAAGAAACGAATGGCCTTATTTGATGAATTTCAAGAAAAAATTTATGGAAGTACACAACGTAAACGACGCTTCAAGAGAGTAGAAACTACTCGTTGGTGGTCCCATGATCATGCGCTCAATACTGTATTAGACACGTTTGATGCTTTATGTCAGGGATGGGCAACTCAAAGTAACTAGCGGGCCACTTTTAAATACTTTAAAATCTAGCGTGCCGCAGTGCATAGGAGAAAGCAAAAAAAAATTAAAATTTTATTTTTTATCTTTATTTATTTATATTTACAATTATTATTTAATGTGATACTTGAGGATGAGGTTTTTCAATAGACAATTTAGTAAAATCCACTTCTATTTCTGTAGTTGAAACTCTTAGTAAATGTCTTAGTAATAAAGTTTATGTGATACCTTACAAAATATCCAGAATAATGAATGTTCAAGTGATCGCAAAAGTGCTCATCAGGCTCGGTGTTTTAAAGAAAATATCTTGTGTGATAAATTTTTAACCACAGCCACCACATACAAAAAAATGTTTCAAATTATCACTCCTCTCAGTAAAATGCTGCAGGCCAAAGACATAGATCTTATCGGTGTTATTGATTTAGTTAAAGACAAAATACAACACTTAGAAACATGTAGAAGTGACATAGAATTTTCCACTGTCCTTAACGAAGTCGAAGAGTTCAAAAAGTGTTCAATTAACGAATGTGAAGATTTTAAGCCGATTCCACAAAATCGAATAAGACGGGTACCACGTAAAGCTGACGAAATAGCTGTAGACGAAGTTATTGAAGATCCATTGCAAAATTATAAAATTAAAACATATTTTATAGCATTTGTTACAGCTATTACTCAGATAAAAGAAAGGTTCAATGAAATATCCAGTGGTTTATTTAAGGATCTGTCATTATTTTCTCGACGTCGCATGGAAGAAATATCTAATGATCTCAATAAATTGCCAGTTGATGCATTTAAAGTATTTTTTGATACATATAGTAAATTTGTTGATAAGGAAGATTTAAAAAGAGAATATGTACAATTCATAAAATGTTATTTTAATTTTGAAAAAGTTAAACTAATTCCAACCAGTCTTCATGATTCTCAATCAGACACCGAAGATGAATATATTGACCATTTACAAAGCGACTTGGAAGGTTCTCAGAACACTCAAGAACCAGTAGAAGATTTTTCTATCCCCAAGCTTCCTTTAAATGGATGCAGTTTATCAACAGTATTGAAGGTTGTTAAAATAAGTGGCTTACAGTCTGTATTTCCTGTCCTAAGCATAGCTTTGAAAATTGCTGTAACATTACCGGTTGCTAGTACTACACCAGAAAGAACTTTTTCCAAATTAACAATAATCAAAAATAAACTGCGCAGTACCATGACTGAAGGTCGCCTTGAAAATTTAATGGTACTTTCATGTGAAAATGACATTAAAATTGACTCAGACACTGTTATTAATACATTTGCCAATAACAGCAGCTTGTTGCAAAAAGCTTTATTATATTAATTTGTTATACAACAGTATGTAACCTAGTCCCAGTGTGCATAAATTGTATTTATAGGAAACATTTGTATTATATATGTATTAAACTATTCAATTTTATATTTATTATTACTTCTTAATATTATAGTGATATTTATGAACAAGGTTATACAATAATACCTAAGGGGGTGTGGGGGCGAAGCCCCCGCGGGTCTGTTTTTGAAAGTGACTTGGTGGGTGGGTGGTATTTTTCCATTCAATATGCTACCCATGTTTATTTTTGAGTGTGCGCCACTGCACTTGACCACCTATCGAGAAAATCCGCTCTTACAAGCGATGACACAGCCAGGATTAACTTCCAACGACCCTATATTGTAGATAGTATAAAAAAAGTACAGGATTTAAGAGGACGTCATACCCGCGGTTTTGCCTCCGCCTATCAAGTGTGTAACATAGCAAACTGTTCTCTCAGTAGATCACGTTAAACTCCGTTCGTTTAAAAATTAGAGTGGATTGATCTGTTATGAAATTTGAAGAATGAAAATTGAAAATTTGCAAAAAGAATAGTAATGAAATATGTAATAAAGAACTATATTAATGTGCGATGAGTTTAAAGTTATAAAAATATATGTATGGAGACATTAAGGGCGGGGCAAAGACTCCAACGAGCTTGCAATGAATATTTATTTTAACATTCCACCCTCCCACCACAGTAAAAAATTCTGGTAAATATAATATAATAGATCCTGGTTACCCTTATCCTTGCATGCCTCATTTGCAGTAATATATTTATAGGAATAAGTTGCTGCTTTGTAAATCGTCTTGAAATAAAATATTTTATTTTTTTATAAAATAATTGTATGTTAATAAATTCATAATTTATAGTATACTATTTAATTTATTATTATGTAATGTACAAAAATATCTAATTTGTACATTCAAGTATATCCCTAATTTGAATATAGTATTATACAATATTTTTATTTAACTAGGTACAAAAACCATTTCCAAAATTAAAAAAATTTTTGAAAATTGGTGGCCATCCGAAGCAGTTTAAAGGTAACAAATCATTAACATGTACATGTATTGGATTTGGTATGACAACAGAGGATCCATTTACAATGGGAGTTGAGGGATATTTGATGGACACTACAGTGACATATGGTCGAAGAGCTTGTCGAGACTATGACACGTAATAAACACACACGATTTAGTTATTATTTACTATTTATAAATGTTTTAGTGAAATGATAAATAATACTTGGAGAGAATATCTGTGTTCAAGACCTGGCCGGATTACAATGGTGTGTCAGGGAGACAGCGGTGGTCCAATGATTTGCAAAAACAAGCTTTATGGAGTATGCAGTTTTTTCTTTAATTACAGCAACAATAGTACCGATAGGAAGAATACTTGTGGTGGACCTAACATGCAGCCGGTGCATACATTCTTACACTATCATTTAAAATGGATAAATAATATAATAGATCCGGGTGCGAATTCCGGGCTTTTGCTTAAACAGCACCAATTGCATACAATTGTAGCAATATCACTGTGTATTTTACTAATATTTTAAAATAACTAAATTTATAAAACATATTTTTATCAAACAAAATGATGTTGGATTAATTATTTGTATTTTTACGATCCAGTAGTAATATTGCTATGCCGTAATTATAAATTAAAAACAAATTAGGTACTTAAATTTTTTTTATTATGCTTACCTACAAAAGAAAATAAATACATTAGTGTGGTATCTGAGAATTTTTTTTGTGAATATATAATAATTCTCTTGTGGCTTGGAGTGGCGCGTTGGCTGCTACCAGTCGCGGAATGCGACTCGGAGTAAGTAACGGCCACAGCTACTAGCTCCCGGATGGGTGACCACCCGGGTTCATAGTAGTTAAAAACCTTGCCACACATACACGTATTTGCTACCTACCGTAACAACCCTAACAATCGTAAAAACAACCTACATGACCAACCTTACCCCTACCACAGTTCATAACCCCTACAACAGCTAATGGCCTTAGTCGCCGCGCTTAGGTTCAATAAAACCAAAAAAAAATAATTCTCAACTATTGAATTAATAATGATATAGAATATATTTTACATACCGAGTGTATATAGAAACAATTATAAAATATATGGCAGGACCGTTTACATATAATAATATTATGTTCCCTAAGTTACTGATCTCAGAACTATGTATAGGTATACTGAATACTTATATAATAATAATTCACACAGAATAACAAAAATATTACAATAATAATCATTTTTTGACATTATAACAATGATTATAATAACGCTAACGATAATCGACATAAATTTATTGTTAGTGACTTCATAGGGAACTCTACCACCCAGAAAACCACCACCTGTACAAATCGACCAATATTGATATATGTATACCTAATACATTATTTCGTAACTCGTAATCTTAACGTACATAAATATGATATCGCACACATCCGATTATCATGGACAGATCATGCGGAATAGAATAGCATTCATTACATACTAAGTATGAAATATGAATACTGTGTCAGTCCAATCAATTAATAACCTTCGACTAGCATATAATGAAAATGAAACAGGCCAGTAGCTAAAAATGTGTTTTGGATTACCGTTTTTACCAGTGCATGAAGTCAGTGAGACATTCATTGATTTAATGTCCATATGCATACCACAATAGATGTATGTTCTGAATTTTAAGACTACATTTTTGACAACTAAAATTGATTTTTGGGACAGTTCTCAATGAAAATTTGTACCCATCCAATAAATGAAAAAATGACTACAAGGAGCTGAAAGATTTCAGTAAGGATTTAATTCTGAATTGTACACTCCGAATCCATCTGTATTTATGGTTATTGATGTGTTACGAAATAAAATTAAAATTTGTAAAGTGTGTAAAAGTATATTAAGTATATTAAAAAACAATATTTAGAATAAGACCTTTCACTTGCTACAAATCTGCAATTTATCGTGTCTATATTGAACTGTTGAACGATTTAATGAAAAAATAATTGATGTCATTTCTCAAGCTGTCACTCTGAGACAATTTACTGATGACGTTTTGGCAAATCCTTAATTTTAGACAAACAATGAAATTTTAAAAACATGTATATTATTTTTCATTCTATACATTTCAAAACTGTATTTTTTTGTCCTTGAGGAGACTTATACCCTCTCTCCAATCTGTACGCCATTGGTGCTAGATAGTTTTTAAAATACCATACTCCCCGAGAAAGCTAACTAATAACTTATACTAACCTATGTATTAAAATTAGTTAACCACAGACATTACTTATATGGCTATATCTACTAATCAGAGCCGTGCCGTCGTAATTTGGCCGTGGGAGGGAAATTAAAAATATTCACCCCTCCTGTATTAATTTATTATTTAATCTTTTTCATTTTTTTTATTTTTTGGTATTATTGTATTGATATTTTACTATACATTTTTAAACATATTTGTAAAAATACTATAGTAACTGAGATATTAGTAAATGGTGCAATACTTTAATTATATAATATTAAAAAAAAATTAAAAATAATACCAACATCACTATTTGTATGGTCATTACTCATTATAGTAATTACGTTAATTAAGTATTTATTAACAAAAATATGATTTAAATTTTAACCTTATTCCTTGACTTGATTAAAGCAAAATCTTCTAAAACGTCTTCAAAATCAATATTTTTTGTTATTTTATTTTCAATTGATAGTATTGCCGAGTTAGTTAATCTTTCTTTGTACATGGTTGATCGTAAGTATGTTTTTTTAATTGACTTTAATCTACTAAAAGAACGTTCTCAGGATGCGACAACAATTATTTCTGGGCCTATATTATCTTCAACGTTTTTTATTGCTAAGTCATCTGCACATTTCTTCAATATTTCAACTGGTGTAAAAGAAAGTGAATGGCCAGGAGGAATTCAAAATCATCAGAAATAACAAATATTTTTTCAAAACGCCATTTCGTTTCAGCCATCATATTATCAAGAACTTTGTGGTATTCCATTGTTAATAATTGATCTGCAGAGAAATCTTCACATTATGAGGTTTCTCCACATATTTTTTTTTATGCATACCTATAGTTCTAACCTTAATAAGTATTTTACATTTACAAGATATACAGCATTACAACTCACATACGAATATACGAATATTGAATTCGGTTAACAACATAATAATACGGACGCCGCTAACATATTGTCTATTGAAAATGTTCAGCTGTAGCCTATAAGTATTGCTTATCGTGATTACCGAGTGTTGAATTAACTATTTAGTCAAATAATACTTTAATTTATTAATAACTACATGCTATACTAATAATGAAATAATTGCGATTACGATTATTGTACTTACAAATGTTTGAAATAAAAACCATGTTTTGTCAGAGATTATTTGTTGAGATATTGCTGTATAGAATTATTAAATCATTCCGATTTGCAATGAAGTTATTGGCTCACCCTTAAAATTTGCGACCGGAGAACAGGTTAGGTTGGCCCTTGCCCTCTCTCTTCTACGATACTGCTCTGTTACTAATTGAATTGTATAGTACATAAATAGCTATATTTAAATAAGGTCTGTAGTAATTGTTTTAAAGTGATCGCAAACATAATTAATATAAAACTTTGATTTTTTTGATTTTTTTAATATTAACTAGTGATAGCCGATAGGTTAGGTTGTGGTACTCCTGTTTAGATATATAGTACGATAATATGATGATATAATGCTTAATGAAAAACAAAATTTAAAAATTCATATAAATAAAATGCTAAGCAACCGTTAAAAATATAGGTCCCTATATATTTTTAATTTTTACATAATTGATATTTATTAATTATAACTGATGAAAGTATATTTAACTATTTAAATTTAATATAGCCTAGGGCTTGAAGTCAGTATTCCTTTTTATTTTAACAAGAAAAGACATAATGGTAAGATATTTATTTGTTTGGTATTTGTATATGACAGGACAAACACTAAGTTAAATCTAACGGTCAAGCGTATAAAGTAGAAATATAAAATAAAACACTTTATAACTGTACAAATACTCTCAAGCATGTCATATTTTAAATAGTAATATAAGTCTTATATAATATTAATTATTTCAACAAAATGAATTATTAAATATTTTTACATGATGACATTTAATTTTAATAGGGTTCTTTTCGTAGATGGTGCAATGCATTACACATTTTGAGGAAATTAAAAATTTCCAACACTTTTGCACACAAAAAATAAACAATTTTTAAATGTTTTGTTACAAATATGACTATGGTCTATGGTCTACGGTGGATCTAGTTTTTGATACGAGTTATACAATGTCAAATGTCCCGATACTTGCAGTGAGCACTAATAAATATTGACTCTAGTAATCTATTTATATCAGATTTCGTAATTTTGTAACTACTTACAAAGTGGAGGTAACATTAGTTGTATTTGTTTTTAATCAGTGTTACTAAAACAATCAATATGTATACCATTTATGTATGTAATTCGCATTAGCTGTATAGATATATTCTTTGTGTTTAGTTATAAAATGTTTAATCCCATGGAAACTTACTTAGGTCAAAGTTAGTCACTTACCACTTTCTATTCAAGGCACTTCGGAGACGATTTTGCCATTTTTTCATTTTATAACAAATGTTAAAGAAATCCTTGTTTATATACTATAGTCTATAAGTAAAGTTAATTTGAAACTAGTGCAAACATTTTTTTCAAATCCATTTTTTTCTACATTTTCTTCTATCACTGAAAATTCCACCAAAAGAAAATGTATTAGCATATTAATGAATACATATTACATATATAGTAATATTTATAATAATTATTCTTCATTTATAGTAATATTGTCTTAAGTATTTAGTATATTTGTTTATACATGTATTAATTTGTCGTTACTTGGTTTAAGACCTCGGTGAGTTTAATGTTATAATATATTTCAAATATACCTTTTGGCTAATTGGATGTATTATATTATTGTGTTAAGGATATTAGTGATGACGAAAGCGATGAAAACATAGAAGATATTAATGGAATGAAAATATATTTAAATAATTTAATGAAAAAAGTTAACGAGACGACATTGATTGATATTCGACAAAGCTTTTTGAAATATGTTAATGGAAATGTAAAAGAAAACCAATTATATGATATTCTGAAACCATACAATATAATTTTGTCAAAAAAAAAATTCCACCCAATGTTCTCTAAGATAGATGTAAAAAAAAAAGGCACCGTCAACTTTTTACAATTCGTTACTTATTTAGCATCAGAATTTGAAATAAAGCGTAAATATAATACATTTTTATCAAACGACGACAGCGAACTATCAAAATTAACGCCCAAATTACTACCGAACAAATTGATTGAATACGGAGAAAACGGCATGATTCGGTACATAGATATAGTGTTTTTACCGAACAAAATAAAACAATCTCAAAAAGAACCCGACGATCCTGAATACATAGCTGCTAGTCGGTCAGGGAAAATTGTTCGCTACAAACCAGACATGCAATGGAAAAGTACATACCAAGTTGTTTCGGTAATGTATATTCAGCAGAACCTTTAAGTATATATGTAAATTAGGTATTTATAGTTAGTATAAGTGTAAATTATTAAGAACCGAGAAAAATTCACAGGGAACATAAAGATTCATTGGTCATTTTCCTCAATTTTCAATGGACAATGCCTAATTTACATTGCCAGGAATTACGTTAGGTTAGGTTACAATGCAAAAGCATGCCTGCTATTAGTTTTAATTATAACTAGAGCTAGGATTTCTATACATGTGCATCTTATTTTCCTTGGGTCCAAATTGATTGGTTAAATAGAACAACTTTTTTGCATATTTTCCCGTATTTTGAACATAATTTTTGCAAAATTTGATTTTTGAAAATTTTATGAATTTTTAAATGGTGTTTATCTAATGGATATTTATTGGGTTATTTATCGAACTGTTGTACATTTACTATCTAACCTTATCTTTGTGAGACGAACGATAAGATAACCTATCCAGAATTTTTGTTTTTCATAAGTACGACAAGTTTTAGTCACTATCAATCCATTCATCGTTCTAATCACCGGTCATTCAGGTTGTACAATTTGAAAGAACATATTATTACAGCAATATGCAATGTAATAAATAATAATTCTATATAAATAATAAATAGTTATTCATTAGTAGGCATTTATTTCTAATTCGGGATTCGTGATACTTATATATAGTCATATGCACAGATTTCAGGTTACGTGCCGTACTCATATGCGTATGCCAGCACGCTCAGTCGCGTATTTCAGCATAGGAAAACAAGGTAACTCGCTAGGGCCCTGACCTTGAGTAAGCTCTCGGCTAGTAATCTTCAATTTTCTAATAGATACACGCATAAAAAAAATAATTTTAAAAAACTTAACTAATTTAATGTTACAGATTTGTCAAAATAATTAAAATCTTATGATCTTGGGGAAAAAATAATATAAGTTATTTAGTTATGACCTTTATATAGTCACCGATTAAAATAAAAATTTAAGACTAACAGTCTATGGTGACACAACGTACTTACACTAAACGATTTTAGTTTAAGTTTGCAGACAATAATATCCGGATAGTTTATTTTTGATATATTATTATAATATTAGAAACTACGTATTTTAACGTCGATAGCACATCCACACAGGTTACCGCAATACAACCATAAGAGCGTGGGACGATGGTATTTCCTGGACCTTGGATATGCACTCACATAATAGAAATAGGGCAAACACTATACCATCGATAGGGTAGGAGAAGTAGAGAGTAGGCCTATATAGTTGAGACTCGGGTAAACGATATTCAGGCTTGAACTGTCAGTGTGGGTACAAGCACCTTCACACCAGCAGACTCTGAAATTATTTACACCAAAATTATTCAAACAGTTTGCAAATTCCATAAACCAATTTATGTATGTACAAAAACTAACATATAGTCGTTGAATTATTTATGCTCCATCATCGTCTTACACATAATCATCTATACGTGGGGTCGCTAGTCACTACACATGCATTAATAATTTTACATTTATATACTATATTATAAAGAGACTCGATCATTATAGCTATCTTAGCTTATAACGTATACAAAAATAAAACAACTATACCAATTTGAGATATATTGAATTATTTGTCAAATTAATTTTTAATTTAAAACGAGTTGAAATACACATTTTGCTCGAAATTCATTGCATTACCCCCGGGCTTACAGTCAGTGTTTTCGTCATGAATCTAAAAATATCGTTTTCTGTAACCGCAATTCACACGACAAACATTATATTATAATACAACAGAATGTATCACCGATCGTGGTCAACGGTTTAGTGGGGATGCCGGAGTTCAGTGTCGTTTGCTTGTCGGTCGTGGGCGGCCAACTGCTGTTCTACGACATGTCGTCAGGCCAATTCAAGCTGTGCCTCATCGTCGAATTGTGGGCATGCACGTTGACCACTCACCTCGCGTACGCGCACACTTACTGCGAACGCAAGAAGATCGGTTCGTCGAAGATAGCGGTCGGCGACGGACACGGTGGCGTGAGCGTACTCGAGTTCATATCGTCGGAGAAGTGGAACCCGTTCAAGGACAAGTCAGGCGACACGAACGAGACGCCAACGTACAATTTCGAACGACTCGTGATGAGGACGCCACCGGCGCCGCCGACCACAAAACCGTCCACTAAGCGTCCACCACCGATTCGCGCGTACAGTTATCAGGGGCTGCACACCAAGCAAGTCGAGCAAGTCGTGTTCTACAACAACGGCCGATCGTTTGCGGCTGTGTCGATGTCAAATCGCAAGTCGATGGCCCAATGTCTCATGCTGCCGGAGCAATGCGAAACTCGTGGTTCGTCACGGTCACCGTCGACCGCTACGCTCACCTTTCCGTTCATCCGTTACACGTCAAACGTGATGGGATTCTCTTGCGTGTGTGCGATCCGTGACACGCACTTGGCTACTGGCAGCATGGACCGGACAGTGAGGCTGTGGGACACCACGGGTCGCGTTTCGGGCCCCGTGGACTGCACCGCGCTGTTTGGCCACAGCTGGGGCGTTAAACGCGTTTCTTACAACACGGCCAACGGACACCTGTACTCCGTGTCCACGGACTGTGTGATCAAGGTGTGGGACCTGCGCAGAACCACGTGCCTGTTGACGTTTACCGGGCTTACAGTGGCTGCGGAACCGAATAACAGTCAACATTGGCCGTTCGCCTTGATGCACTTCAACTGGTTCGATCAGACTATCATAAGCGTGGGCAGAGATTACATGTCGTTCATGACCGTCGAGTGTACCAGGCCTATGGTGACCGACCAGGAGGTGTCTCGCCCGCATGACGATAAGTCCCATGACACAGCCGTCGTCAGGACGCTATACAACCCGCTGTACCAGGTTTTGATATCCGTATCCGCCACCGACTCATCCATCTCTGTATGGAACTTACGCACCGGTGACGTGATCATCAAATGGTCTATGGCGCACACCGAAGAGGTGTACTGCGAGATTCTGCCGGTCGAAATTACCGCCGCTAACTTCGACCCATCAGGAGGGTTGCTCGTCACCGGTGCTGTGAATGGTAGCGTTCACATGTGGGATCCAAACAACGGAGTATGTTTGAACCGACTGCGGATCCCTTCCGGTGGCCGGATATCTGAAGTATTCTGGTTGCCTGATAAGGTGTATATTATATATCGTAGTAAAATGAATGTTATAAGGCCTAGTTTTATGAATTAAATTTATTTTCATGATCGTTATTTGTTATATTGGTGAATAGTTAAATAATGTAATATTTTTGAAATGACCACTGTTTCTTTCAATCATTTCCAAAACTTATGTTTAAACATAACTAGTAAATATATTTGTTCCACGCTACCACCAAATATATTTCAAAACAAAATACAGTGTTGACAGAGTAAATTATGCGCTTATGCTACAAATAACAGCGTGGAAATAATATTGTAATTAGCAGCGAGTATATGACATAATTTTGTTCTCACTTTGTGGTCACAGATACTAGTGACCGGTTCAGATCGGCGAGTAACCGAATTCAACGACCCACTGTTATTGTCCAAAGGAAAAGTTTGGCTGTCCAGCCATGAAGAGCCGGTGTTGAGCGCGTGCGTCAAGCTACCGTCGCTGTTTGTTACCACATCACAGGCGGGCGTGATGGGTTTCTGGCGGCTAGAGACGGGACAGTTGATTAAAAAGTACAAGGCCCGAATGAGACCAGACACCCGTAAGTCCAAAAACTCATCATCAGGGAGCAAGAGCCAGGCAACTTCTACGGTGGTGAGCAAGAGCCAGATAAGTTCCATATCGTACGTTGGCAGCCGAATTGGGGAAAATGGTGGCCTGGAAACCAGAGAAGAGAAGCTCAAGAGATTAGATATTAAATACACGCCCCGTGAGCATTACGCGGCGGTTGCCACACACTTCCTGCGAGCCCGGCCAGAAGACTCAAACGTCGGAACCCTACTCGTGGCCACACGTAATGGAGTGGTGCAGATATGGTGCACGTACAAAGTGCCCAAGTATGTTAGCCAATTTGTGGCTATTCACATCGCTGATGATTACGTCACTTCTATGGTGTCTGACCGTAAGAGCGAATACTTGATTACAAGCTTCGAAAGCGGCTACATCAAAACGTGGTTGGTGGTCAACTTTGGACAGCCGAGACACACGATCTACAACGTGGACATGCCATCTCTTAGGCTGCGTTTTCCGTACCTAATAAATATGTTCTTCATGGGTCGAGCAGAACGTGCTGACGCAAAGAACACGAATGGTCCACTGTTGGTCAGTGCGTATAGAGCACACTTGCAGCGTATCAGTCACATTGAATACATCGAAAAACTGGAGCTCATAGTCAGTAGCAGCGTGGACAAGATGATTCGTATCTGGACGTTGGCTGGTCATTACGTAGGAACTTTGGGTAAATGCATCGTGGTCAATTTCACGATATGATTAGTACTATAACGTGGCTAGGGAAGAGCCCAGTTAAATATTAGATAGCTGGAGAAGTTAGACCTTATAAATATACATACAAATGTGGTGGGTGTGGCTAGAAGTAGGATCTTATATTTATTTAAATAACAAAATCTCAGTCTCAGTTAACAATACGTTTTATTCCCTACTAACGATTTACAAACAATATTAGGTAGGTACTTATTCACAAAGTATAATGGATAAGTTTTATATTGTTATAAAATATAAATAGTTAACAACTTATCTAAATACTTAGATATGGCATTATGTATAGAAAATAATAATTTGAGTAATAGTTGAATGTCTTAAGTCTTCTAAATGTTTGTATTTCGAATTACAAGGTTAGGTGAATAAATATTTTGTGTAAAAAATTCCAATACCATAAAAATTTGAATATAAATAGCTCATACAATATGTAATACCTATGGCTTCAAGCTAAACTATTTTATCATTTAAACAGTCTGTAGAAGCGTATTTTTTAGATTCTGACCGAAGAGGAAGAATTTTGTATTGATTTTACAATAATGTAAGTTTTCCTATCTGTCATCACTCTTTGAGGCCTTAAAAAACTCTATTTACTACTTCAGAATTTTTCCTGGAAGAAAGTGAATCTAATTGGTTCTTTGGGGTGTAAAAAATAAGAATACCCAGCATAGATATAAATTAATATAATGTTTCTCGTGAGTTTTTTAAAACATTTGAGACTTGTACACAAGATTTTTTAGATTCAGAGCGAAGGGATGAATATATTGATTTTAGAATGATGTTTTTTTGTGTGTCTGCAATCACCTTTTAGGACACTAAAAATGCTTCCAAAAAAATGTTCTTCAACAGCATCTTCTCCGATAGAAAAGTGAATCTAGTTGTACCAACTATGTAATCAATGTACCATTTAGGTGTAATTCCTACGAGTTTTCAAAAGCGCCGGGAATATCAGTTTAAAAATATTAAAAATATATAGGCATGATGTATTTATAATTATTTAAAGTTCAAATTTTGATGAAATTTTTTAAATTGAAAATGTATTTATTGTTTTGCAGTTAAAAATGTATAAAATGTTCAATTTTTATAGCCAAGGATTGAAAAATTAAAACAAGTGCTCGCCTAAGTAGAAAATTCTTTAATCAAAAAATGTATAATAACACAGTTTTATTTTATAGCTATTTTAAGTTCAAATGTGGATGAAATTACACATTAAAACCAAAAATAAAGATTCTAGTTATTTAATTGTAATTTAAAAATATTATTCGTGGGTACTTGGACCTTTTAGAGCAGCCCTATGAGCAATAAAATATTTAAAAAATGTTTTTAAAAATATAAAAAAAAGAATAAAAAAGTTTTTAAAACATAATATGCAGCAATGTTTTGATCGCCGCTTTTTCATTAAAAAAAATATTAAATTAACATTTTTAAAATTTATTAAAATTATTTTTTGATAGTCTTTAAAATCTATTTAAATTATTTTTTTGTTGTTTTTAAATAAACAAAAAAGATTTTTTATTTATTTTGTAAAAGTTTCTTAGATGTTTTTTTAAACATATGCATAATATGTTAAAAATGCAGAGTTTTTAGCTAAAAAAAACATTTAAAATAATTGTTATAGGTTATTTTTTCATATACACACATAGGCAATTATAGAATTGCAAGAATTTGTTTATTAAAAAAAAAAATATATATTTTAATGTATTATTATTTATAATATAATTCAATATCATAAAAAACAAAAAAAAAATTAATTTTAAATAAAATAACAAAGAACCTTGATGGTTAGGCATAATAATATGTAAAAAATTAATACAAAATAAAATAATAATATATATACCTAATAAGATGTGTATAGTGTGTATAGATTATAGCCATAGTTTAATACTTATTTATAAAAGAAAATAACAACTTTTAAGTATAATAAAATAAAAACAATAACCACACTTGGATGTAACAAATAACTGGTTATAAGTCAGATAGGCTGGTCAGAACAACAGGCTGGTTAATACTAACTGACTGATAATAGATTTTATTACCGGCAGAATTCTGGCGGTTATATGGTAGGTATATTACTATATTTTATACATAAAGTAAAATTTTCAAATTTTTGACAAAAATGAATTTAACTTACTATAATAGTAAATAGTATATAATAATGATTTTAAACCTTGAATTCAAATTCAACACATCCGTTGCAGGCGTCCAGCAAAGCGTTATCTTCTGGTATTCCCACCTTGTTTTGTGGATATAGGTATTAGCTATTTTTTTTTTTTTTGAGCATACATAGTTTATAGCAGAAAAATACTTCGATTTCCAACTTTGGACTTGACTATTGCGATACTGAATTGGATCTAGGTAGTTAGTACTTTAAATTCTAACAATAAATGGTTGTATTAAATGTTCAATACTTAGTTATTGAAATCAGCGTTTGGAAAATAAACGTCGTTTATGAACGCACGTCCACACGTTCACGTTCATACTTAGTGAACGAAACGATACAGGAACTTTAGCTGTTTTTTTTTCAAATTGAACATGAACGTAAATGACATTTATATTTGAATGAATTCGAACGATTTTTAAAACTCTCAATTTATTTACTATTTAATAAATATATGTTTAAAATATATTGGTTGATTATATTATATGATGAAATTTTCTTATTATAATTCCTATTACAAAAAAAATTTAAAAATTGAATACACGACCCAGTGAACGGTTCCGAACACTGTTTAAAATTGAAAATTGTATACATTTTTAATTACAAACTAATTTACAAATTTTTAAGATTTCGATGAATTTTGTCAAACAGTTACACTTCAAATACTAATACAATATATTGAGCGTATGTATTTTTAATATTTTTAAATAGTTTAAAAAAAATAATTATTTGCGATATTTTGTATTACAATTCAAATTTTTTGACCAAGCAATAACTTAAAATAAAAAGGAAAGAATGCATTAATTTAAAATTCTTAGGTGTGGTAGTGATAATATAAGCTACACAATATTTAAACAATTTTAACTTGGCACATCCTTCCACTTAAAAACGTATCAACTATATCGATTTTGTCACCATAAACCACCCTCAACGCTCAAGATATTAAGGATATTTATTGCTGATAAAATGTTATACAGACACAAAAAAGCAAATATAATTTATTATGAAACCAATTCATTCATAGCTCTACTCAACGAGGTCTAAAATAAAAGTTCTTGGCATCTCACTTTAAAAAATGTATTGTGCATACACAGAATACATTTAAGTCACACATCACAATGAATTAGAAGTAAAAAAATTTAAATCAAAGAAATGTATTGCTTAGTGTCTAGTTGCATGTCCAACTAACCGAATTCAAAATAATTTCCGTGGTTTGCGGTACATATATACATATTAAATAAATAAATGTTTGAGCAAAATTTTTTTATAAAGGCTAACAAAAAAATTAAAAAATAAATATTTAATATGTTATATTTTTAGGAATGACATGGCCAAACATACCAAAAACCCGCCCGGTAAACGTTTTACAATTTAAGATGCCTCCGGACATCCAACGGGAAGCGTCATTCACTACTATTCAAGTTTTGAAAGACGGCGTCAATTCAAGCTTACGGTCTCCAGCAGTATGGGATAAACTAGAATTGCTGAGACAGCAACGTGACATACGAGGTAAAAAAGGCAAGAGGAAACTACACGACGAAAAATGCCCAGATCTACCACTACACGACATACACAGAGAATTTATGAAAACTAAAACTGTGTCAATCAGGCGTCCAGTAGTAATAAAGATAGACGAATCGAAGCCTAGAGTAAAGATTCATAAACATGTTCCGTTATGCGATCTCGACACTATCCCACAAATAAACAAGTTAGAAACAACCAAACAAGAATCCTCCACTCCTAGAACAAAACTAGTTTTTTTCAAATAGGTAATAATTTGACATATTTAATTTTTTATATATATATTTGTGTACGTTTTTAACTGATTAAAAAAAATGTATTTCTACAATAAAATCACCATTAAATAAAGTAATTAACTATTAAGTACAAGAAGAACTTAGTTGTGTTTAAGCTAAGATAATTTCAAAACTCAGAAAATTGAAATTCTATATGTTGGATAAAATTGTTATAAAATAATAATAAATTACTGAAGTATTAAGGTGAGTAAATATATATGGATGCAAATATTATGTTTAAAAAATAAAAATAAGTTAATGCGTGACGTGTGAGAGATATAATAAGTATTATGTTGAAGTTCAAGTATTATAAATAAAATATTATAGGTATAATACAAAAAAAGTGTTACTTAAGATGAAAATACTAAAGAGCTTTATGTAAAGACAGTACCTACACCAATCGCCAATGTTATTTAATATCATTTAAATACAGATTTCTTTATACATTTTCGAGTTGTAAAATTCCCATGCTTAAAGTTAAATAGCTAAATGGTTTATTTGCTTAATGAGCTGTATGAACGTTTTAGATTCTGAGCGGAGAGATAAATGATTTTATTTTATTGTATTGTATTGATTTTACAATGGTGTGTATTTATTTTTATATCTGCGTTCACGATAAGTAGTCAAAATAATGCTTCAACTCAATATCTTTTCCGGAGCCGCATAGGCGGATATTGGGGGGGGCTTGGGGGGGCTTAAGCCCTCCCAGAACGTAATCAAGTCCCCTCAGAAGGTTCTAGTATCTCTACTTCAATTACAACAAACAATATTGATACAATCGTAGAAAATAATCAAAACATAAAAAAAAATATTGTTATGTAAGAATTTATTTTCAATTGTTCCCCTTAATTACCGCTGATAAGACACTGATAAGATTATTATTGTGGAGGTTCTCAAACTTGACCTAACCTAACCTTGAGGAAAGTGTTTTTTTTTGTAGATCATTATAAAGTAAGTATTGGTTTATCGTTTTTTTAAAAATAAATTTCTACTTACACTTTAGTTTTCTATTTTTAAAAGTAATCCTGTATTTTATATATTTTTTAGGATTTGATGTGCGTATCTAAAGATTTACTGAAGTCAGAAATGGCAGTGGCAAAGAATTGCATATTGCAGTCTTTAAATGAAGTAAAAAAGGTTTTAACAAAAAGTGTTTTCCCTAATTTATACAAATTATTTCAAGTTGCTATAACAATACCAATAAGTTCCTCAACTTGTGAAAGGAGTTTTTCAGCAATGCGTCGAATCAAAACTTCGAACTTCCATGTTGCAGGAGCGGTTCAACAACACATCAATATTGTATATTGAAAAAAACATAACTAAATATATTAATACCGATACTGTTATAGATATATTTGCAAAAAAAAATAGATTTATAACATTAAAATAAAAAACATATTTAATAGCTTTAAATATTTATTTATTTATGTTTGTAAAACCTATGTATATTTTGGGCCTCAGATAGAATAAAGTAGGAGAGCTACTAGCTTGCAGGTTGAAGTGTTTAATAATGTGTTGACGCTAATGGATATGGTAAAAATGTTAAGCCCCCTCACGGATATGACCAAATATCCGCCTATGTGACCGGAGGGAAAGTGAATCTTGTTGTTGCATTCGCAAGGGCAAAATTTAAAACTCCCAAAAGTTTTCAAAAGCGCCATGAAAAACAAACAACAAATTGTAGTACACGGTTCCAAGTTGTTGTTAGTGGAAATTAAAAAAAGTTGAGCTTAAATCAAAAACTCCTGGTAAACCTATTGTTACAAATTACAATACAATTTATTGTTGTAGGCATTTAAAGTTCGAGCAGGTGACCCCCACTGCATGCACTGTGGTGAGCCGGACGACACTGTGGAGCACACCTTGTTTAATTGCCCGTTCTGGGCAGAAGACAGACGGGAGATGGAGCAATGCATCGGCCGGCCACTACAACCTAATGATGTGCCGGATATCATCCTGGGACCGGAACAGGAGCTCCTCCCAGATGATGTATCCAGGAGGCGGCGTATCGAGGCGATGGCGGAGGGTCTGAGGTTGGCATTTGGCAGAATGGTGGAGGCGATTCTCGGGCGGAAGGAGGATGCAGAACGGGTTAGGCAGGCGCGTTTTTTTATTTGTGGGCCGAAGGCCGAATTCCTAGGGTGGTTAGAGGCCCCCATGTATGTATACTTTTTTGCTTGTTTGTGATGTTGTTTGGTGAATAAACGATACGGGTTCGGGTGGCAGTATTGTGCTAAACAGTTCCCACCCGTTCCCGGTTTCAGAAGGAAAANAATTTCGTTTGTATATTTCTTTGCTTTCTAAATAATATGAAAAAAAAAAAAAAAAAAAAAAAGGCATTTAAAGTTCAAATTTTGACAGTTATTAAATTTTAAACTATTTTCTAGTTACAAATGTATCAGATTTTCAACTTTTATAGCTAATAAAGATTTACTTAAATAGGTTATTCTGTAACCAAAAATCTAAAAAATATATAAGCACAGTTTTTTTATATAGTTATTTTTGTTCAAATTTAGACGAAATTACATATTAAATAACCAAGAATAATGATTTAAGTTATTTTGTTGTAACTTAAAAATATTTTTTGAAGGTAATTGAAACTTTTAGAGTACATTACTATATTTTATACACAAAATGACCGGCCGGAAAAAAAAATATTTTTCCTATTATTACAAACTTTTTTGAGAGTAATAGGTACATCAAATATATAAGATACTCCTACTGCCGTACAGTCTGGCATCTTGTTGCCTGTATGACTTTTGAAAGTTTATTAAATACTTTATTGCGATTATAACAGTGATTAAACCAAATACCCGAAATGTTAGTTATTGATTTCAATAAATGTGAAATGAAAAAAAATAATACTAGATTTAAGAATAAATTAAACTTATACCCATATAAGTTATATCTATTATATTCAATAATTTAGAGTTCGTTTAATACGATCTTTTTCTGCTCATCTTTCACATATTTTTTGTCATTTTAAGGCATAGTTTTCAAAAGTGAAAAGAATAACAGTGCTCGTACAATACAAAAATAGATACGTTAGACCTCATATTGTGTTAGGCTAATGACTACTCAGTAAGTAGTTAGAAGAAGGTAACTGTAATAAAATAACTTAGTATCAAAATCAACAATATGAACACACTTAATATATATATAGATATATGTGTGTGTCTATATTATTATTATTATTTGTGATATAACGTTTTTTAATATAAACGTCAAAATGCGTTATACATTCTAAGCTGCACTGAGATAGATAATATAATATGTATACATAATACATACATATGTATATACTATCAATTTCGGTGAGTTTAAGTTTGCGCCGAGATATAGGAGATAACAATAAAAAATGTCTTTTGAGTTAGTAATAAACAAGGTTATACATTTTTATAATAATCGTGGTACCCAGACCTAATAAACTAATAAAACTTATATCGTTTTACCCCATGCCATGCCGCATCGAATCTACAGGCACTGGTGCATATATTTTTATCAGACATTTTATCTCATTACAATAATGTAATTTATCGCCTGGATCATTACCAATGAATGATAATATGAATGAATCCTTTATTAATTTAATAATTAATTTATAATGCATTGTACAACATACAAACTTACCTATATTCTACACTGCATGTTCTTAAACTATATTATAGACGTATGGTTCTATCATGAACTTATCTTACTACTTATTGCCTATTGGTATATAATAGGTATCTTATTACTCAATAGTCGTGGTTGAAAACTGGTTGGTATCTATTTGAAATAAATGTATTATTTTACATTATATATCTAAGATTTAAAAATTTAACAATAGATAAATGTATATAAATACAGTAGACAGTAGTTATCCTTTCCTTTTATATATATAAAAGAACATGCCTTTTTTATGTACCAATTTTGTGACGACGCTTTTTAACTTTTTTCCAATTTTTTTTCACAAAGTTGTTCCAAATACCTTTGTGAGTGTCACCACGTCACCCGATTGTCGAAATTTTGATTTTAAAGGGTTGAAATCGGTCAAAATAAATTGTTTACGTCCAAATTGTTTTTCTATATATATATTTTACAGTTTGGGGACCTGTGGGTTTCCATAGCGACCTGCAAAAAAAACTTTTTGTTCGTCTAAATTTGTGTTTGATCGGCATGTAAATATAAATTGTACCGAGAAGTAAAATTCTACAATCTACCTATTATATCGCCCGATTTTCAAAATTTTGATTTTAAAGGGTTGAAATTGGTATAAATAATAAATAATAATAATAATAATAATTTGCACGTCATTCCGAAGGTTTCCGTCTACCTGGACTCTGACCTTTTTTGATTTTCCAGTTAAGTTTAGAAGAGTTCATGCAGTTTCCAATAAAAGTCGGTTTTGCAATAACAATAAACAAAGCTCAAGGTCAGACTTTAACTTATTGTGGTATAGATTTAGAAAATAACTGTTTCTCACACGGACAATTGTATGTGGCATTTTCTAGAGTTGGAAGACCTGACCATTTGTACATTTATGCACCACAAAATAAAACTCTAAAATATGTGGTATACCAAGAGTTTTGACTTAAGCCATATTAAAATTAAGCAACTACGTATCATTTATAAATATTCATAAAAAAAGTTATATATAATTATAGAAACATTTTTTAATAACAATATGTGTATAGAATCATTAGAATCATTAGTATCATTTGTAACTACTATTATTATTATTGTTGTTGTATTTATAATTCTTTAACAACAATTATAATAATAATAGTAGTTACAAAATATGATACTAATGATTCTATACACATATTGTTATTAAAAAATGTTTCTATAATTATAAATGCCTTTCTTTTATTAATCATAATGGAAAAATAATTTTTATACAAAAATATGTTTCATTTAATTTCTTAGACGATGGATCTTTTTTTTTGCCTTTTTACTTATAATTGTTTTCGATGTACAAAAATATTTTAACCCCTAATCGTAGCCGTTTTTCTGAAGACAGCTTATCAAAATACATGGTAGTCATTTTTTTTTTTAATACCAACTAGTTTATTTTGCATTAAATTAACTAGTATAACTCAAGTAAGTTAATATTTAAAATTGTATTTAACTAATTCTTAGGACAAACCTGGTTAAAAAAAGGTACCTAATCTAATTATACAAAATAGCATAAACTTAATGTAGTTTAGTATTCATTCTCATTTTTAATTTGTATTTTTCTCAAAATGTGTGCATTTGAAAGTGTTTAAAAAATGTTCACTATTTTATTTTATAGTATATTTATGAATTGCCTTTTGATATAAATTAAATGCCTTTTTCCGCCTTTTTTTACATTTTAAATGCTTTTTTTATTGATTATATTGCCTTCAAATCCGAACCCTGGTTATGACATATCTATTTATTCAAAAATCACTTAGTGTATATGATTATTGAGTAGTTATTTATAGTTTAATATTTATTAAAATATACTATATCATTTACAGAGAAACAAATGTTTGTTTGTAATAGACAAACACTACAACTAGTTAAGTGATTTTAAAAATTATTTCACCTATACAAAGTTAAAAACTGTAAAAGTAAAAAAATATAGGCCGTATATTAATTTTAAAAAAAATTTCAGTTCTTTATGAAAATAAAAAGAACACAGGTATTTGATATTTAGCTCAGGAAAAATAGTTTATTTTTGTATTATATAGTTACAGAAAATAAATTAGTTATTAATAATAATAACTTATTATGATAGAACATTATAATTTTAGACCTGTATTTCATATTTGGTCAAAATCATTAAAATTACTGTGTTAAAAATATTTAGTGGAGATTAAGATGGGACAAATTGACGATCATTAATTAACGGGAAACGGTTTATTTCAATAAATTATGAAGGTTGGGTATAATTTAAAACAATGTTGAATGTACTACAAAAACATCAATCATTACTCATTAGTTTTATAAGGATTCAGGAACCCGATACACCTAGCTTTTATATTAAAGTCATAATACATTTTTAACAAGTACCTACAAATAAATGCGCAATGTAAAAAACAAATAAAATCATAGTTAAACTTAATTCTTTTTTTTTGTTTTGAAAATCAGTAGGTACGCCGCGTATTTAGTATCGAATTTAACATACAGTTTGAATAATATAAGCAGTGGCGCTTTTTACGGTGAACAGAGTGCATGGGGACAAGCTATCTTCTACAATAATATATATAGGTAGGTAAACTCAAATGTAGGTCAGATCACGATTTAACTTTGAGAAGTTGTTGGGTACACCCCCGTGGAGGTTTTTGATGTATTACATCCTGACGTATTACAATCTGAACTGAGTTACACCAAAACTGAGATACACCAATACTGTATTCTGTATTGATTGAGGCAGCTAGTAAAATGAAAAAATATTATTATTATCTGTATTTCAGCCGACAATTAATATTGTGACCAACTTGAGGTGGTGTTGCATAGCATCCTAGTGCTGCATAACACGTTGAGGGATATTTTCGTTTTTTTTGTCTGAGCGCAGAGCAGCGAGCGAGTGACCACTCGGACATCACTGTGATTAATTTACGATGTTTTTCCACGTTGAACACATTACTGAGATTGGATCACTGGTATAAATATAATATCCATCATAACCTTGGTAACTACAATATTAATACCATGCACATTTAGAATTTGACTAAAATACTTGTAAGTTAAAATACGGTCCAGATAAAATATGGTTCCGATTGAACATTGTTCTAATCAAATATTTTTCGGCTAAAATACAGTCGAATGAAATATTTTCGACTGATATAATGTCGGCTACAATATTTTCGGATTTCGTATAGCCCCTCAACCCTCAGTGAGTCAGTCTGCAGGACACGTTCGACTATATTATATTATAGTCATAATAGTTATACCAAGTTTGTTGTTTTAACTTAATCCAACCTTTGGCGGATCGGATACAATGTGCCATCCGGTGGTTTTTGATAAAGCTGTATGCCTGACTTCGCCCAAAAAAAAATACGATCAATTAAGAAACTTGGTTTTCTTGTCTCATACATTGGCATGTTATTAGCTGTAATTTGTAATTTTCACTGTAGTTTCGTATACTACCAAAAAATATGTAACAGTGCATTAAGACAATTTTTTCCAAAATTCGCATTCTAAAGTGGCACTTGCACAAGTACCTATTTTGAGATTCAAGATGGTAAACAGTTTTAAGTTTTAAACACCATTACTCTGTATATTAAATAACGAATTGAACAAAGTTTGAATCCTATAGAGTTGGCGTTTTTAACAGGCAATATAGTGAACAGGGTCAGCTAGTTTTACATAAAATATTAAGTAGGTATAACAAAGCATTACAATTTGATGTAGGTGCTTCGATTCGTAAATACAAACCAGTAATTTGTAGCAATGGTTTAAATACGCCGTTAATTATATATATGTACCATTACCAACGGGCCTTGTTAATTTTTCTTTCAATTTATTAAAATATGTACACACCTAACGGGAAAAGTAAAATTGTCATTATAATATATACATATTGGTCCTATAGGCTATATTGTATACTACATATATTGTTAAAGCCTGAATTTATTGTAGGTACTTCATTTATTCATTTATACTTCGAATCTTTTACTGCTGTTGAGTTTTTATTTAAGTTAGTAATAAGTATTTAATGTAACCTCGGAGATTAGGGAAGTTATGCATAATTTAGGACGTCATTGTGATTTTTTTAAGTAAAATACCCGTTGGATGTCGCTATACACATTTTAAAAGTGAAAACTGTAAAAATGCTACAGCAGTTGTGTACCTATACTGAAACAAGTAAACAATACATTACAAAACATATTGAAGCACTAATTAATGACGCATATATAAAGCGTGTATGTGCAGTATAATAATATATCATTGCATATTAATATATTATGTGCGGAAATGCAGTGTGCGTGTATGCAAATACCTACTATAGCAATAAAATAATAACTTGGTATTGATTATTAACTACCTGCCAAAGGTGATTTGCCATTTCCAGATACTATATATGATATTATTAATGAAATACGTAAGTAAACTGCAGTCAACTGTCAACAGTCAACACTGCTACCAATTCTACGAATATATTATATAGATATTTGGAAAACGTTTCGAAATGTAAACTGTAGTTGTAAGTTTTTAATCAATGACAAACCTTATCTGAGTACTTAATAAGTACATACAAATTACTGTTGACGGCGGTCGGGAACGGTATGTTCCGATTTCTGAATCAAATTGTATTATTAATAATTCTGGACCCAAGATTTCAGGTGCTACAGAACTTTAAAATATACAATTAAATATGGGTCATTGATGATATCATAATATTATGCAGTGAAATGTTTATGCAATAACACAAATTGCGTGTTATTATTTACTTTACACAATCTTTTTTTTTAAATATTTATATTAATCTTAAGCAATTTTAAATATAAATAAATAATGAATGAGCGTTTTGAAAAATGTATGGTCATGAAAATTAAATACAGAATAATTCATCAAGCAGGATCTCCCCTATTTTTTCTACAATAATGAAATTATTCAAATACTGATTTTTGATATTTTTAAATGTACTCAAACTATGTTTTAAATTCTTGGATTTTTTTTTTTTTTGAAAAAACAAGGTAAATAAATTAACTGTAGTTACTTTGTTTATCTGTCATCGTATTTTCTTAAAAGGTTAACATTGGTAAGGTAGATAAGTGCTTTATTAATCATCTTTTATCAGATTAATCCTATATTTCCATTTTCCAAATATCCTTTCGCATATAAAAAAATTAAAAACTATTAAAAAGTACTTATTATAATAGGAAGTGAATTTGTGATTCATATACACGTGTATAATATACTTATCGTAAATAAATACATGGTAATATAGAATGTATCATTATGACATTATATATATTTATATATCAACTATCGAAATTGGATACTGATTTATTATGAACTATCGTATACTAAAAAGAAATTAGTAAATAATAATACAGTGCTTCAAAAAGTTTTTAAAAAACATATATTATTACGCGTTGGATAAAATATAGTAGCTAGGTACGTACATTTGTGCAAATAAACGGTTCAAACGTTTTGAAACATAATAAATACCCTGCATATTTTAATTAAATATACGTCATATAATATATTAGTAGTAACTACCTAGTATTTATTTTATATATTTTACAATAATTATTATTCAATTTAATAAACTGAAAACCAAAATATACAGTAAGGTGCAAACATTTAATTAACAAATAAAATATTTATAAAATGTCACCTGTTCCAACTTTTCAACCATCGTCCATCAAGAACATTAATTAGTTAAAAAAATTACCTACAAATGGAAAGACAAATGGAATTTTTATAAGTATTCGTGTGGTTATAAACATTGCAGCATATAAGCATTTCAACTGTTCGTAAATTAAAATTATAATAAATGTCTACAATTTTTTTTTTGTTACAATTTTTCTTAAAATATTCTCAAATTCGTTCAATTTTTATAAATTATTAAGGGTCAAAAAATTAATATCAACAATTACTATAATATTTTTATAGCCTCCCAACTCTCAAATCTTTTAACATGGATATTATCTATCTTAATTCCTAAAAGTAGTAAATACACAAAATTCAATAATTAAAAAAATACTCGATCGAATTTCAATTTTGATATCACAACATTTTCAAAAAGAATAAAATGTATTAATTTATTAATTAACTAAGATGAAAAGTAGTTCTCAAATGAAATAAATAAGTTTGTTTTCCCACAGGCCCCTTAAATAGTGTAATAAAACCTATGTATTTAAAATTATGTTTAAAAATAAACAATTGCCTGCGGATTGCATAAACGTATAACCACACATTTAATAAATCAATAGTGAGATAATGGTCCTATAAACATGGGTTGCGCAACTTATTAATTAAATGGTTCACTAAAATAGTGAAATGCAATGGACAGTCATGACCCACAAAATCATGTCATTTAAGGGATTATTATAGCTGAGCAAATTTAGCTTACTATTGATTCATTAAATGTTTAGTGCGATTATTTGAGCAACCCTGAAACCGTCATTGGTGCCCCATGATTGGTCCATTACATTTTAGTTATGGGCACATGTTAGGTATGTTAAAAGTAGAAAAACTTGTGGGCAATCTTCTATTAAAATTTATATTGTAAGATATAGCTAATATGAAAACAATTTTTTATGAATTTCTAATTGAAAAATATTTTTTTTAATTTTTGGAATTATTGATGAATTTTTTTCAAAATTTGAATTTTAAATGCTTATACAAAAAGTTATGTCTACCCATATACCTTTAATATTTTTGAACGGCCATCAAAATAACTTATGAGGAAACTTGCATTAAATTTTCAACGTTTTTTACGAAGTAAAAAGATTTAAAAGACAATAACAATAATTTTTTAAAAAATTCAAAAAATTCTCATTGCAGCTATAAGAAGCAAAAGAAAGACAAAATATTTTCAACATGGAAACTTTTGGTGAAAATGTCAAGTGTTTACAGTTATTCAGTTTTGAAAACCGGATACAATTTGGTTTCAATAAAATATCAACAATTAATGGGAATTCGTTAATTTATCTCAGAATATCGAAATCGTAAACATTTTAAATTCAAACGTTCATAAAAAATTATTGTTACTTTCATGAGTTAATTAATTTTTTTGTGAAAGTTAGATGCGTATGTGGGTAATCTTCATTAATGAAATCTAAGTTATCAATAAAAATAATTATTGTAAAATCAATAGATATGCCATGGCTCGAAATCTCAAATGTAATAAAATATTATAATATATTATAATATCATATCATACAATAATAGGTATACAATTTAAACTGCAAGACAATAAACCATTTCGTGATTTGTATTCGTATTAATTGTTTTCTTTTTTTATGACAAAAATGTAATAAAAAAAATTCACAAATAATGAGACACAGTCGCACAGAGCGAATTTTTTTAAAGTTTTGAGTGCACCTTTTAATTGAGTAAGTCACTGTAATGGATGCGTTAAATTTTAATTCATTGATATACTATTGAATGTGTGTATACTGCATAAGAAATACAATTTTGAGGAGTTAATAGGTGCCATCAGTATATAACGACATTTTATGTATTTTATTTATTTTAGTAAATAACTTATTTATTTTTCAGTTACTAATACTGTAAATTAAAATAATTTTTGACACAAACACCACACACCTATATTAGGTATATCTGATTAATTATTATAATTAATAGTATCATACCATATAATATTATTGTTAATTGTTATGGTAACTATAGCTTGTAAGCCGATATCCAAAATACCGACGTACAGTGTGAATATGGTTATTTTTGTTTATAGATCAAAATTGATAAAATTTGAACTTCAAATTAGTCTAAATATTTGAAAAATGTCTTTGAGTGTATTAAAAAATAAAAATGATAATTTAAACAATAGTGGAATCTTTCGTGTTCTTATACGATTAATATTTTTTAAATGCGAATATACAATGTCAACAACATTTTAATTGCAACCGCTTTTAGAAAAATGTCGTCACTACAAATTTTAGATGTTTTTAAATTACCACAGGAAAAACTGATGTGGATCCTTATGTTTTATTTCCAAATTGTTTGACTTGAAATAAAAATAAAAATATCAACATACATGAAAAAAGTCTAAAACATCAAATGTCAATAAAAATCTCAAAAATAACCCAAAATATTGTTAGGTACGTAAATATTTCCGTTTGTATGTGATTTTTTTTTTTGGTTTATCTTTTCATATCTTTTTTGATTATTTAGAAAAATATTGAGTCCAATTCCAAGTTTAAAACTGAAGCCTGTTTCTGATTTAATTACTGTGACTCCGGGGACCAAGGACTTCTATAATCTATAATACTACAAAAAAAAGTCTTAAAGGTACCTACACTCATATGTCCATTCAAATGTACAACATGAAATCATGTTTGAAAATTCTTTAACAAGTACAGCAATAATAGTAAGTGGTACGCGGAAACGGCTCCAATTGATATTAGGCACTTATATTATTTTCCTCCTGATGTAGATACGTCTGCATTCGGAGCATTCACTATAATATTAGTGCACCCGGCGCATCTGCGGAACGCGATCGCGGTTCGCCCCGAGTTATATTTTATTACGCATATAGGGGTCCAACGACTGAAGAATATTGTAAATATTTAACGAATTTATGGCCGAACGGGGGCCCATTGTAAATAATATTATGGTCGTGCCGGGAACGTTGGCAAGTCAGACCGACAAAATTGAATATAATACACATACGTCATACACGATATGCATATTGTAATATTATAATCATGTTATAACTGTTGGGCACTATAGTCATTTTATTGTTTGACGTTCAGACGTTATGGCGGCGTGAACGTTTTCGAGTTCATACAAAATGATCCAACAACACAATAAATTATAATATTATGCATCGATTTATTAATAGTTGTTTGTGCGTACATTATAATATAATATTATTATGTTCACGTTGTGCGCTATCGCAACAACCGGGGAATGAGTAACAACTAATAAGAAACAATCACACCTACATAGGTAGGCAGGTATGAAATACTTGATAAAACAATAATAAGTATCCAGCTATGACATAAAAGCAAGTCAATAAAAAAGGTATTGGTATCGCAAACGCATTACGATTTGTGTACAGTAATAATTTTATTAATTACAACAGTAATAGTTACTCGTGAACTTTAATAGAACATAAAAGTTTGGCCGTTTTACGACACGCGTGCAAGTGGGTATAATAGAAATTGTACGTTATTCGTCGTATGGACTTTCCGGTTTTCGTTGGCGGCGGCTCATCGCTGTATGCTTTAGAAATTCCTATCGTAATAATTAGGTAATAAAATTATGGTGATAAACTGCCATTTTTATCGCAATAAACCATAGTTTCATACGACATTACGACGAACGCGACTTATGCGAGTCGGCCAGTGGCCTATATATAGGTATAATGTATCCACTACGTGACAATACACGGTCTCGGTTGGCAAGTGGGTAGACATGCGAAAACGACGGCGGAGTAGGAGAAATCCGTAGAATGTTTTCCAAGGTAAGTGCACTCGGCAACACCGGCGGCGACACGAACGCAATTAATAATTCTATTACCTACTGATTGTTATCGAACGCCAGAGAACACCCGTCCGGTAATCGAATTACCCATCTAAATACGCCTTTACCCGAAACCCGCAGGTTTCGTAAGCTTTTCGCGAGTTCGTGACTATCGTCGGTCCGTAATATTCGACACGGCGTACATAACGAACGTTACCATAAAAGCAATATGCCACTTGGGTTCGGGTCAAAATCTCGAGTTGTCAAATGGTAAGTGCTTAAGTCGAGTGAGCCCAAGTGCATCGTCGTCGTCGTCGTAAGCAATAAGCATTTCCCGCAATGACGGATATAGAGAGCACCGCCAGCCGCGTGCAGTGCAATATGCATACCTACGGTGTGTCGGTGCTTACTGCTGGTTGCAAGCGGTCGCACAAACACGTATCGCCTGTCAGGCGTAGGATAAAAAATAACCAGAAACAATAAAAAAAACATCGTAAAACGCTATGAGTCTACGGCGATCGGGGGGGTCAGAGGAAGCCGAAGCTGATACGCGGTAATGGATCGCGCCGGCGGTGGCAGCACTGCGGCAAGCTTCGAACAACACATTGTACTCTTCGGTACCGACCACCAGTTATTAAACATTTCGCCGCCGAACTCGCCGGTACGCCGATTCACACGTCCCGACGTACGCCGTGCGCAATCACCCACCGCTGCCGCCGCCGCTCATCACCGCCACCGCTCTTCATCTCCACACCCGAGTGCCCCTCCTTCCGCCACCGCTGCACATCGACGCCGCCGCACGCACTGTTGTACGCTAAAAATGGCGTCCGCCGCCGTCTGATCGTCGTTGTCGCCGCCGCCACTGACGTCGCACCACGCAGCCTCATTCATGTTGTGAGTATAACAATATTACCTATTCCATCACGCTGTCGTTAATAGATATTATTATTGTGGTTATATTCCATGTTATAATTATTGTTATACGATCGCTGAAATCGCGTACTCTGACATGATTTTTTGTTTAAAAAATTATGTTTTTTATTTCCTCCCGACACAATAACAATATTGTGTCTTCGAGAATCGGTACTATTGTAGTCGTCGCCGCCACCACCGCGCTTATCGCGGCAAATGATTAACCTACCGTTGTTTGCACCGCACCCCCCACTACCACCACCGAATACTATTACCCGTCGCACTGTATGGCGTTCACCTTCACCTTCACGCTCCGTCACCGTACTCACCGGTCACCACTCTTATTATTATTATTATTATTATTATTATTATTATTTCCTTCGCCGCCGTACTCACTACAACAGCTGGTGGTCGGGGAGGTCGGTGTTGTGCGTCGATCACTTTCAAGCATCGCTGCCGCATTATTTCCATTCCCTTAATCCCCTCCGACGACGAACAAAAAACTCGACAGATTTTCTCGTCCGCGCCCTGCCATCCGGCGACCATTTTGAAAATGTATTAAGACAGAAAAAATCGATCGAACACGCGCTTTTTTTTCTTTCAATCTGATTTTTTCCCTCCGTGGGCCCTCGACCACCGCTCACGTATGCTTCCGGATATCAGTTTCCGGTCGGTGATACCGATGTTCGGAGGCTGCGACGTCGTCGTTTTTACCTAAATAAATAATTCTGTTGTATTTGTGGTAGGTAACGCTTACCGTTCGGATCTGATCTCATTACTTCGACATCTAATTGTTCGCATTAAATATGCTTATGTTATTGATTGTTTTATTGTGACGATCATCAATATAGTTGTATTATTAACTTCCTGTGACTTCGAGCAGTGGACAAACGCTTCGGTGTTTGATGCTCTAAGAATTCGTTTTAAACGAAATTTGACATGCGTTGTTGAGGACAGGATTGCCGAAATGTAAAACTTATAATAGGTTTTAAAACAGTTTTATTTTGATGAAACTATATACGCATTAGATGAAAAAGCACCAGTTTCGTAATTTTGTTTGTTGAGCAAATCAATTAATCAATTAATAAAAATAAATTAATAAATTAATTCAAAAAATTAATTAATAGTTTCTTTTAAATTTTAATACGCGCTTAGTGCTAGGAATGTACTAAGTGTTATGAATAGGTACTATTCTAATAATATAATTAGCCACGTAATAGGTATAGCACATAATATTTTCATTTTTTCTCTTTAAACATGTTTGAAACATACCTATCTTACAAGATATTGTAAAAAGTAAAAAAGTACTCAATTTTTACCCTATTAACATTGAAATTCGTAAAAAATATTTTATTAATAAATTATTGACAATAACTGTCTTTACGCTGACAATTAAACACTTTCAACTTCATACCTACCAAATTATGAATAGTAATACATATGATTATATATATGATACTATGATGGTATGTTATTATGGTTTATTTAATTATTAATGTAATAAGACAATATGAATTAAAATTACTAACCTATTTTAATAGTCAATAATTGGTATCTACTTACAGCTTGCTTTAATCCCTTAATTAATTTTTTCAATTGAAAATTGTACCTTAAATATTTAAACTAATGTAAAAGTATGTTGTTATAGTCAGTATACTAGGTTTAATATTTTATGTGGGCATGAAGCCAAATCGGTAGCCAATTGAGTAAGACTCAAAAAGGTTATGAGATCACAATCAAAAATTTTTTTTATAATTTTAATACCCAATGTCAATGTTTTTTTTTAATTACACAACTTAGTAGTCAGTACCTACATATTATTGTGATTAATTGAGTATTACTGTAAACTGATATTAATTATTATATTAACACATTTGCTGTACTGAATGTATACAGATTTTAACAGAATAATAATATGCATCATACAATATTACCAGCTTTCCTGTAAATAATCATAGAATTTAGATTGATTGATTGAATAATCCAAATCGAATAAAATTTATGTTTTAAGATAATCCATAGCCCACAGCCTCCCAAGAAACCTCCCAAGTTCTTTGCGTTTCAGTTTGCCAGTAATTTTGGCATTCAGCCATTTTAATTGTTTTTAACTTTATTTATATCAATAAAATCAAAGAGTTATTTATACAATTACAGCATTTAGGTATATAAATTCAGTAAATACAAATTGTATAAAACTGTTTTATTTAATTGTCCTTTTTATTTTTTGGCTTTTCTCTTTTATCGAAGCTATGAAGCCATGAATTTCTAACTCAAAATAATTGCAATTTTTTGAAATTTTGACAAATGTGGTGAAAACTTTAACTCCAGACGCTCATTAATAATGAATGTGAATTTATACACAACTTTTTTATTTAATCACACTACGCTCAGAATCTAAAATTCGAAAACTTGTTTTGCTATTGCTCTTTATTAGTTAAAGACAAATGTTTTTCTATTATCGAGGACGACTGTACAAGTAGTATAACGTTCACATTTTTAAAGGGTTTCTATATAGGTAATTTTATTGATTATTAAAAAAAAAACCCGTAACAATTAAAATATACTTAAAAGTGGTATTGTGTGCGGATAGATTGCTAATGGTTTTTTGCGAAGTTTCTAGTTACGAAATTATTTATAAAAATGTTTATTTAGGAACATAACTGTTAAAAGTGTTAAAACGTCATCGTGCTTTTATTAAACAGCGATCTCAAATTCGTTTTTTTAAATAACTGTTAAAATGTATTATTAAATATAATAAAATATGCTTTTGATGTAATAAAAACGCTACATGACTTAAACTTAATTTACCTTCTATTCATGATTCAATTTAGTTATTCTATTATGAATATAAACCAAGTGGTGGTGTGTAGCGGTTCGAAGCACATCGAATGAATTGCGTGTATACACTAGGTAGGTATACGACTTGCGTCTTACTCTCACTTAAGTGAATGTGTTCACTGATCACAAATTACGATACACTAAAAGTTACTAACAAGCGACGATTTTTAATTTGTAAATATATAGAATCTGAGTTACATAAAATTACGTGAGTGACTCGATAGTAGATAAAGATGAAAATTAAATTAAATTTTTGTTCAATAGTAAAACAACATGTTATCTTAACGATCTATAATAGAATAGAATAAATACAAATGTTTAAGATCATTTTGTCAATATCTTAGATATTTATAAAAAAAATTAAAACATCAATTCATCGAAATGTGTGACTTCAGACTCGTATATTATACGCATACCTACGTACGTATAAGCACTAAAACATATCCCAAGTAAAACATATAAAACATATACTAAGTACATATTATCTAGTACCTATAGTATTATGCAATTATATGGCTATAAACTTTAAATTATATGTGTAATATATATATAACTATATATATATATGTGTGTGTTACTAATATTTTAGATTTTAAACGGAGCGATAAATGTATTGACTAGGTCTATAACGATGTGTTTTTTTTTGTAATTAGGTACCTTTTGGGCAAGTAAAAATTCTTCAATTTTCTACTTCAGCATCTTTTCTGAGGAGAAATTAAATCTGATTGGGACTTAAGGAGGTCGAGAGTAAAAAATTCCCAATAGGTTTCAAAATCGTCGGGAAAAACGAAAACAAAAATTAAAGAAAAACTGAGATTTTTATGCAGTCAGTTTTCGATAAAATAGATTTTGATTTTTGGTGTAATTTAAAAAAATTACAGTACAAAAACTAATAACTGTAGATACTTGACATTCATATCAATTTTTTATATTGTCATCGTCTATAGGTACATGGTATAATTTTCAAAATATTTCGACTCGTTTTAAGCTATTTATAGGCATATTCAATTTTCGATTTTTATCAGTTTTGTTTCTATACGAATGTCAATAAGAATAATGGTTTTAGTTTTTGTGTAATTTAAAAATATTAATAGTGGGCACTGCACTTGTAATTTTTATAATATTTTATTTACACAATGATATTTTTGTATCAAAATGCAATTTTTTCGGCAAAAATTAAAATAACCATCCGTAGTACTATGCCTAATAGTAAAATAAATTGCTTTAATTATAATAATATCATCAAATATACTATGTAATATAATTATAGGCCAACAGTCTTCGCGCAAAATCAATTTCGTGGACAGTGGACACCCAATGTACCTACATCAGAGCATTGACCATTCGTCCGGATTTTATGATTAACATTTTAAAATAACCATCAAATCTATATGGTATCTAGGTTTTTGAATTTTTGAATCAGATTTTTTATTAGTGAACATTGACAACATTTTTTTTTTAAATTTTTAACAAAACATGCAAAACGGTTTTAATTTATAAAGTACGTAACAACATTTGTCATTTGCTGTAACTGTTGTATACCTATTGTGAAATACATTTTTGTACCTATTTTATTATAGATTTCATTTCATTTATCAGAATTTATATTCTTTAATATTAATTCATTTATTTATTGTAGCTTCTTAAGAAATGCACAAAGTTCAAAAATCTGGTAATCAGTAATCACGTTTCACGTATTAAAAACAAGTTGTTTTATGAATTTAATTTTAAATAATAAATAAAAATTGATTTATAATTTGTCTTAAAAATACTAGATTAAGCTGTTTCATAAGAAAACATGAAAATATAATAGATAAATAAATGTATTATTTGAATATTTTACACTCATGTACAAACCGTTTATATAATTATACTCAGGCCCCCACATCAAATTTCAGGACTCTGTAATAAATGTTTTTGAGGGATCTATAAAATATTATTTAATATTAAGTAAGTATTTCAATTAAAATTAAAAAAATTACAAAATTAATTTCCCCTAAAATAGCCTGCCAACTGAATTCCAGGTCCAACAGCCCACCTCCCCCTTGTGAATGTGGGTCATGATTGTACTCTATAATTAAAAATCTTTTGAAACAGTTGCATTAATGATATACAGTATACTCTATAGTTTATACCAGCGGTTCCCAACGTTTTTAGCTGTGTGGACCACCAATTTTGTAAAAAATCTTTGAGGCCCACCAACAGCTCACCTATATACATATGCATAAATATGTAAATATAATATACAAACTTCAGTTGTTAGAATTAAAAAAAATTAAAAAATCAATTGTTTATTATGAAAAACACTTTATTAAACTTAATCACAAGTTAAACAATTTAATGTGATTTTTGACATTACTTGTCCTTCATGAGAGAGTCAATATCGGGATGGAAATTGGATGGTTTTACAATTAAATCACGTTCAACATTCAGTTAATTCCTATATTTAACGTTAATTTATAATTTGACACCAATTTGACATTACAGAGTGTAGATAATATTGATAAATATTATTATAAACAGAAATATTATTAGGTATATACTAAAAATATGTAATAATATTATTTAAAATATATATATAATATTAAATATTATATATTTATATGGTGCACGGTCCAGTACCACACTGCTCGAGGCCCACAAGTGGGCCGCGGCCCATGGGTTGGGAACCGCTGGTCTATAACAATGTTTCTTAATCAATGAGTTCTTAAATGTTTTTGATGAATTTCAATTAACAAGCAACTTCCAAGATTTAAAAATGTAATTATATAGTAAAAACAATAACAACTAGGATTATATTTTTTTTTAGTGAGTCACCCATAGCAAAATGGTTTATTAGTATGATAATGGTGTTGCCATATCAAAAACGTTGAGCACATAAGTAGTAAACCATTCAATACAATTACCCTTACAATTACAAAATAATTATAATGTATTCTACAAAGAATAGTAATTTTTATATTTAATGCTTTTACATTTTTGAAAATAGAACAAATCATAGTAGAAATATTACATTTTCTTATCCTATGGCTCTTGTCTCTTCACAAGATCATAACAACTCCCAAATATTTTAAAACAAAAGTAGATAATTTTCATATTTAACAATTTATTTATCTTAACAATATTATGGATATCATTATTTTCTTATTTTTTTTCCTCTTTGGGTCTGTGGTTTCTTAAGCTCAACACTTGTGTCACCCCTGGAGCCTCATCATACAGTTAGAATACCTTTGAATTGTAGAGTGTCTTTTCTTTTACCAAGACAATAATATTAATTAATGAAGTGTAGAAAAAAAAACATTAAATAGTTGTATATTATAAAACTGACACATTTACATATCATAAATTATATGTTAATGTTAAAGTTGATGTATTGTTATTGCCATGTAAAAAAGCCATGCCTATCCGTTTTCAATTTTGTAATATACATAGTAATTTTTTTTAAATTTTTTATTTGATTAAAATACTTAATAATTAATAACATATTCTTTTTTTAACAGTAAAATTATTTTTTGATTTAAGACTTATAATGGCGACTAAAACTGAAGTTGAGAATGAAACAATTGAAAACCCGCTTGACAATCAAGATATGAATACAGTTTGTACAAATTTGCAGTATTGTGATGATAAAACTAATCTACACCCAACAAGAAAACGATGTGTCAGCACATCAATTCTGATAAGCTCATCGCCAAAGAAAAAAAAAAAAGAATGTCAAAATATAATACCACCTAAAAAGTTTTTGCTTGGTGGTAGCATGTCTGATCCTCTCAATTTAAATAGTCTCCAGAATGAAGATATTAATAAGTAAATTAAAATAAATATATATTTTATATTGTTGTTTATTTTAAATTATGCTAATGTATTATTTTTAAATTTTAGGGCAATGAATAAAACTCCAAAATCTTCTCCCTTACACTCAAATACAGTGAACATAAAAAAAGATCAAGTGAATGTTATTATTCCTCGAAATTTATCTGATCCATTGGAACTTAGTATGTGTAATGAAGCCAAAGCAATTGCATGTTCTGGCATAGATTCATTAAAACCGAAAACCCCTCAAAAATGTAAATCTAAAATACCGTTGTTAAAATCTTTATCTGATTCTGGTTTAATTACTGAGAACACCCCAGAAAAAGAGTAAGTTAAAGTTATAAAATTAAATTATAATGAGTTGAGGTTTATAATAATGTCACAAATTATTTTAAAAACAAATAGTTTTTCATATTTTATAAAATATTACTACTTAAAATTAATTTTAGCAATATTATGTAATCCTGTATCATCCCAATTATTATTTATTAATAGTCATTTTTTAATTTTTTTTTGTTTAGTTTTAAATCAGATTGTAATAATGAAATGAAAAGACAGGTAGAAGAAGATATTATTTCTTCGCCACCTAAAAAAAAGTTCAAAACTGAGTTGCCTGAAACCTGTATGTCCCAGTTTGAGAACAACAAAGTACCATTTGAAATAATTGAAGTTTTAGAAACTATCATAGATGTATTAGTGCAGGAAGTTCTAGTTCAGTCATTAGATGAATGTAATATTCTAATTTCAAAAGCTCCTGTTGAAGTGGTTGTTGAAAAGATACTCGAGCCATTCAAAACACTGCCGCCATCACCTGAAAAAAAAGTTGAAGACGGTAAGGAAAAACAAGAGCAGCGCGAAAAAATAAAGCCCGAAAGATGTGTAGTAAGTTCGGTTGTTATGCAGCCCTCATTTTCGGAGAAACACAGTGTACATCAGCAGGTCGTTGTTACGACAGCTAAACCAAAACAAAAGGTTAATAAAAAGTTCAAAGAAAAAAATGCATTGTTTAAATATGGAAATTATACGAGGTAAGATTAAATGTTTTTGGAAAATCAGAAAATGATTTACCCTATATCACCATGTATTTTAACGTAGTTAGAAAAGAGATGTCCAATCGGAAACACTCTTTAAACACTTTGAATGGATCAAAGGAGTAAAGGACCGTACCCTTCAATAAATAGCAGGGTATGATCTAGATTCTACATAAACTTTTTTTTTTGTTTCATGAGAACAGAACTGTTCTACACATTGTTTAGTAAAAATATGCAATTATATTATGATAATTGCTAAAACATAAAATATACTATTATATGTAATTATGAATTATTTTTGACTCGTATAATAATAATTGTAGTTATTATAATTTGTAAGGGTTATGAATTTATTTTGGTTTAATTATTATACTCTTTGAATAAATACAACTTTTTTAATTAGAACAACATAATATAAGACTTACATTGATCATCACATCACAGTATTATTTAATTTAAAAATTATTTGTTCTTACATTTTTTCTTCACTCTTTTCTAATTATCTTAGTGAATTTTATACAAACTAGTGTATAGTTTAGTTCCCTCCAATACATATTTATTTTAATTTTGGATCATTATTGCTTAACATTAGTTATCACAAAAATCTCTAAATCTTAAGACAACAATTTTTACTATACATGTTAACATGTTATATAATTTTACAGCAATTCAAAATTAAATACTTCATTAATTCTGAGTGAAACAAAGAGTGACTATTAACCTCATAACGAAAAATTTAAATTTTTTACCATTGCGACATAAGTACTCTCAAAAAATGTATGTAATATTTTACCTTATTGAGCATTGTTTTGGGCATTAACAAAATACTCAATTGCGCATATTAGGTTGTATAAATTAATGTTCCATGTTATTTAAGATTTATCTAATGATTATTATTGGTTGATACATTATGGAAGTAAAAAATATTATGTTCAATTAAAAGGTACACTGTAACTTAAACAGAAATAACGGTAAATAGCAAATTAAATTATAAAATCAATTAAAATACTACTATTGAATTCTTACTAAGTAATAACATTATTTAATCTGAATGTATGTGCCGAAATGATCATGAATCATGATAAAGATGTAATGACCTACTGCTTTACTTTAATATTATTGATCTACATAAATATTATTTCAAAAAACTATGTAAACTTTTGAAATAATTTGTATTAGCTCAACCTTGGATTTAAATTTGAATGAATTATTAAACAGATATGTGACATAGATATTTATAAAAAAAATATTTTAATGCAAATAAATACTTATTTACATTTCTATTGGGTATATATTTGCCAAACTTATTATTGTAAAACCAAATATTTTTTTGTTATAGATATTACGGTTATCGTAATCCAGATGATGAAGACAATAGACTCAAAGTCTTAGCTGAACGTATGGATTTATTTTATGGTAAGGACGTGTTGGACATTGGCTGTAATATTGGTCATGTTACTTTCAGTGTTGCCAGAGATTTTGGTGCAAAGTCAGTAGTAGGAATGGATATTGACCGTAAACTGATAAATATTGCACGAAAAAATGTACAGTATTACATTAACGATACAGCGCAGTCTTCCTCACACCTGTCCTCAAATTACCATTTTAAAGATTTTTCTTCAAGAGATCGTAATGATCCAGAATGTGATATAATCGAATCATTTCCTATATCATTACCTATGCTGTATGGTCCTATTAATTTAGCAGGTTTGACACTATCTGGACGATTTCCCTACAATGTCTCTTTTGTGCAGGTTTGTTAAGTAAAAAGTGTGTGGTAATTCCACAAATTTAAGTTTATAACAAAGCCATTATGTTTCAGGGAAATTATGTACTAGAATCTGATCTTTTACTTTCATTGGAAACGTGTAAGTTTGACGTTATCCTCTGTTTAAGCATTACCAAATGGCTTCACTTGAACTGGGGCGATGATGGTTTGAAACGAGCATTTAAACGTATGTTTGCACAGTTGCGACCTGGTGGAATACTCGTGGTGGAACCTCAACCGTGGAAATCTTATGGTCGAAGAAAAACATTGACTGTAAATAATATGATGATATTAATAATGTTAATGAAAGAGTAGAATATTTACTGATTTTGTTAATATGTAATTTTAGGAAACCATTTGGAGAAATTACAAAAACATTCTGCTGAAACCTCCTATGTTCACAGACTATCTGTTAAACGAAGTGGGTTTTGCCAACTGTGAAACACTTACTATGCCTCATAATCCATCTAAAGGATTTCAGCGTCCGCTCAAGTTGTATAGAAAGTCTAACATATTAGTAACTAGAAACAAACCAAAGTGTACGATAGTTCATCCAAATGAAACCCAAAAATCATAAACATGGTATTGATAAAATACTAAATACTAACTGAATTTGTTTAAGGCAATTAAAGTCTTAAATGTTATTGTTCTTAGCACTGTAATTTAGTAACTGGACCACATGTATTGACTTATTACCAAATTGTTATTTAATATTTTGTTTCTCGTAATATAAATTCTATTCATTGTACAATTTGTGAGATGAATAAATATTTTTTTATTGTTGAAAATGTATTGCTTATGCTTTATTTTATTTATTTCTTTTTCTTTTTTGTATAAAAGTATTTGGTTATGCTTCACTTACTCATAAAAATGACAGAAATAACACACTGCTAATTGCTTCTACTCATATGTGTTTATTGGGATGATCTTCATTCTTAAATATATTAATCCGACTTGATGTAAGAACCAACTCTTTGAATTCATATCATGACATAATAATAAATGTTGAACAACCATCATCAATTTATTCATGTGTTTCCAATATATTCTGGTTCATAATATTGTCATACTGAACGTACATGTTCCTTGAAACATATTTTGTTTTGTATTTATTTTATTGAGATAATGTACAGACAAGAAATACAAAATATTTAACTAACTTAAAAGTAAATAATGTTTTAATTGTATTTATTACAGTTTAAAAGTGTCTATATTAGAAGTCTAGAAGAAACATTTAATGTTACAACATTCTGCTTTAATTTTTATGAAAAAATATATGAACAATACTAAGTTAATTTAAATAATTACTATTTATTTTAATCAAACATACTATATGAACTTCAATTTAGAAATATAAGAAAATACTCTTTTCATATATATAAATTCTTAAATTGAATAAATTGGTTAAAAGTCACACACAACTGCAAAAGTATATGACAAAATGTGGATTTCTAAAAATCAGACAGTTTATAAACAAAATAATTTGTAGTTAGTACAGAAATATTCACTAATATTTAGAATAACAAAAGTGAATTATGAAATGTTAAAAATTATTTACCTTAGGCTTGACTTTGAGACGGTAATGGATGCAAACAGTTTTCCGACTCTTTAGCGTTGACTGATACAGCATGTTATGAAATTTGTTCATCACCAATATAAATATGTATTTTCAAGGGTATTTTTTGGACGTTAAACCCAATTACCAAAAATACCAGGTAGATTTAAAGCATTCATCACTTCACTAATGCTGAAGGCTGAGAAACAGCGATAAATCGAATGTTAGCAGTAAGTTGTTGATATGATCTAGATCCGAAATATTGTCACAGTCACATTGAAATTATCGCTAAAACGATTTTTAGTAAACCGTTGTTCTTGCTTTCTTGATCCCTCTGTTCTCACGAATGTCTCTTCGCAAAAACGTATTTATTGCTTTATTTACATTATTTTCAATTTTGATAAATGTTTGATAAAGCGATAACAAATTGATAACAAACTTTTGGTGGGAAAAATTTGGTGTATCATTTAGAGACAAGGGTTTGATAACAACACTTATCAATCATCGGGAAAATCTAAAATTTTGCATTCAAATTTTATTCGATTTCATTAGATACCTATGATAGTATTATGATGTTATAGTGACCGGCATTACCCAAACCGCAAACTAAGATCATAGTTTGTGCTCTAAACTCACCAGCTGTCATTCCCACATGTTCTACTAAGTCCGGTTGTAATGCCTAAACTAAAGTGTAAAGAAAAAAATGCAATATATCAATATGGAAATTATTGCAGGTAAGATTAAATGTTATTGCCTAATCCAAATATGATATACCCTATATCACCATGTATTTTAACGTAGTTAAACGATAAGCAATGTCCAAACTAAAAAATCTCTTTAAATCACTTAAAATGGATCAAAGGACCATCGAGGATCTTTCAATAAATTGCTGGGTATGATCTAGATTTTAGATAAACTAATATTATGTTAATTGCTATAACATTAAATAGGCTATTTTATTATTATGAAATATTTCTGACTGGTTTAATTGTATTTATAATAATTGATGAGAGTCAAAGATATATATTTTGGTTCAATTATTGTACTCTGAATAAATACAAATTTTCTAATTTGAACAACTTAGAAGACATTGATAATTATCACCATTATTTCATTCAAAAAATGTGTGTTGTTCTAAAACCTTAACTATTTTTCATTTTTGTAAAAATAATCTTAGTTAATTTTATATAAACTAGTGTTCAGGGTATTTCCTCCTAATACATTTTTATTTTTACTATCGATTATTTAGGTACTACTTAACATTAATTATTACAAAAATCTTAACACAACCATTTTTACTGTGCATATATAGTATAGATGTTAGACATCAAGTCATATTTATATTATGTTAAGAAGACACTATACCCTCATTTGTTGTCTCCATGTTACATATGTACTACATTTCAAATTTGTGTTCATACTTTAGTAGTAAATTTGATTATTAGCTTGGAGGATTTGTAAGGCTATTTTTTTGTGCAATAATGACTGATTTTAATTCAAATTTTCTTGATTAATCAAATTCTGTAATGTGGATTTAGAAAATAAGTTTAAGTCCCCCGAATTATCTTCTTTAAATCCTACCAAAAACTTTGGTTTTTACAATAGATATTTCAATTTTAAATTGAGTTCTAACCATTTTGAAATAGTAACATATCTACATGCTTAAAAATTGAAATATCTTAAAAATAACCGATAAATAAACACAGATAATGCTTACACCTTTATGTTTGTCAGCTGTTAAATTCACTCCAATAGAAGAACTAACATTAAAAAATTGATTCTTCTGAACACAACATTTCTCATACATTTATAAGATTGAGATCCAAACTGTTACAATTTGTGAGGGACTTAGAATAAAGTTTTTATTATAGTTTGAGTTAAGTAACATCCTCTATTAAATATTAACATGGTAAATATATACATTTATGTTAATTATTGATCCAACAAAAATAAAGTAATTGTCGGGCCATAAGAAAATCGCTGAGCCTTGTAAAAAACTTATTATTTTTCATTTAATTATGCAAATTAATATTATATAAAGTTAAAATTTTAACAAAATTGACCATTCTAGAACATTTGCAAATTATTTTGTGATTAAAAAATTTAAAAAGTCTAATTTTAATATGCTCTATTTAGGATAAGAATGCCCAAATGTGTGCATGAGTATACTCTATTTTAAATGAGTACATTATTTCAGATAAATATTTAACTTTTTTAATATGATTTGAACTTAAATTTGAATGAATTTTTCGAAATAAATATTTTTATAAAAACATTATTTTATTGTACATACTTATTTATTTAAATTTAAGTTGTGTACATATAATTAACCAATCTTATTATTTTAAAACTAAATATATATTTTTTTGTAGATATTACGGTTATCGTAATCCAGATGATGAAGACAATAGACTCAAAGTCTTAGCTGAACGTATGGATTTATTTTATGGCAAGGACGTGTTGGACATTGGCTGTAATATTGGTCATGTTACTTTCAGTGTTGCCAGAGATTTTGGTGCAAAGTCAGTAGTAGGAATGGATATTGACCGTAAACTGATAAATATTGCACGAAAAAATGTACAGTATTACATTAACGATACAGCGCAGTCTTCCTCACACCTGTCCTCAAATTACCATTTTAAAGATTTTTCTTCAAGAGATCGTAATGATCCAGAATGTGATATAATCGAATCATTTCCTATATCATTACCTATGCTGTATGGTCCTATTAATTTAGCAGGTTTGACACTATCTGGACGATTTCCCTACAATGTCTCTTTTGTGCAGGTTTGTTAAGTAAAAAGTGTGTGGTAATTCCACAAATTTAAGTTTATAACAAAGCCATTATGTTTCAGGGAAATTATGTACTAGAATCTGATCTTTTACTTTCATTGGAAACGTGTAAGTTTGACGTTATCCTCTGTTTAAGCATTACCAAATGGCTTCACTTGAACTGGGGCGATGATGGTTTGAAACGAGCATTTAAACGTATGTTTGCACAGTTGCGACCTGGTGGAATACTCGTGGTGGAACCTCAACCGTGGAAATCTTATGGTCGAAGAAAAACATTGACAGTAAATAAAATGATGATATTAATAATGTTAATGAAAGAGTAGAATATTTACTGATTTTGTTAATATGTAATTTTAGGAAACCATTTGGAGAAATTACAAAAACATTCTGCTGAAACCTCCAATGTTCACAGACTATCTGTTAAACGAAGTGGGTTTTGCCAACTGTGAAACACTTACTATGCCTCATAATCCATCTAAAGGATTTCAGCGTCCGCTCAAGTTGTTTCAAAAACCTAACATATTAGTAACTAGCGAGGACTAAAATATATATAGATTTAATTCATGATAACTATAAACGAACTAATGTGTTAATAAGATAGATGTTGAATAAGATGTGTTAATTGATAATGGTTCAAACAAATAAAACCCAATAATCTTAAATATGTATGTTATTGTTCTTAGCATTGTAATTTAGCAATTGTGTATATTATATTATGCACCACATTTACGTATTGCCAAATTGTTATTTAATATTTTTTATATCTCATAATGTATATAAACCCGTTCAGTGAGGTCAAAATGGTTTTAAAGAAAAGAAAAATATTATTTTTAAATGTACGAGTGCTATACGATCAGTAAAATTAGACCATTTGTTTTATTTTATGATTGTTGATTGCAAATTATATGATATGATGTACTTTTTAACAATACAGTTGAGCTGTATTTCAACATATACATTACTATAGTTCATAAAGTCTAGCTTTAAGTTTAGCTGCTAAGCTACTACATGAAAACATTTTTAATATGCAATAAAAATTATTTATTATTCATAAAAATTTCAAATTAATTCAAAGTTCCAAAAAAAAAACTTATTTTAAGTTGTTATTAATTTGCTCTAAAAGAAATGTAAAGTTTGGAAAAATAAATGTATAATATTTAAAATATGATGTTAAACTGCCATTTTGACTTTAATTGAACCGAAAAATAAGTGCTGCATCAGGTGCGATGAGTATGATGTTGCCAACTATAGAAAGTAGAAACATGATTGGTGGTGTCTTACTATCTAAGTAAACACAACTTATCATTATAATATATTCATAGTAGTATACTTTTTAGTGATCAGTCTACCAGTTCTTGCCACTGTCCAATATATTTCAAAGATCTTAACCTACTTGAATTATGTTTACAAATAAGTGGTTATTACATTAAGCACTAAATTCAACTAAAACTGTTAAATAGTATGTAATAATAATATATACACAAAAGAAGTACAGCATTAATGCATCAATATCAAAATATTTTTTATTTTACAGTATAATTTTAAAAGTTTGTACTAAAGTGTAATTTATGAAACAGCTTAATATAGTATGTTAGACAAATCATAAATTAATTTTGATTTATTATTTAAAATTAAGTTCATAAAAAAGTTGTTTTTTATGTGTACATTTTATCAAAACTTGAACTTTATATGCAAATCTAATTATATAAGATGATTCGTCATTAAATAATAAAAAATACGTCTTCAGATGTATAGTCAAATCTATATCATTTAATGTTTTATGAACATCAGACACAGATTTAGGAGTCGAAGGAAGAGATTTTTTCTATCTAAAGAGCATAGTATATAGTTTTTCGTAATAGGTGCTGCGGTTACATCAGATATAGTAATTAGTAACATCAGAATTAATCATGTGGTTGTTTATATCTGTTAAAATAATTTTCCTAGAATGAACACTTTTATCTTTGACAGTCATAGGCTTACATGGGGCTGTTATATTTTGTCTTCGCAATAAATGTACATTATTTGTGATTATGTGCATCTATAAAATTTAAATTTGAATCCTGTTATTATTATCGGAGTAATACGAAAATAAAAATTGAATATTGAAAAAAACTGTTAATTTGTTTTATACCTACATTAGGTAAGTACCTACCTATATTAATATTTTTCAATTTTATAATTTAATATTTATACTTTAAAAAATCAAAATAAATATTTTTGCTGTGCATTTTTATTTGAACATCACAACCGTTCAACATTTTGAGAAGAAGTATAAGCCTATAATATAATATAATAATAATATAATATATACTATGTAGCTCTTTTCTACAATCATTTGTTTACCTCTTGCTTGTCGTAAACTCCATCTTTTATTAATTATACTCAAGTTAAAAATAAACAAAATACAGACAACAATTTTAGGTAGGTACCTATGTAGTGTAACGTAAATAGGTTGTAGGTACCTAACGAATATCCGATTAAATCACACTGTGATCGTTTTTATGACTCCTCCATTGATTTGACTAATAACGATATTCGATAACGGAGGTACTTTACTTATTAACAACTTATTAAAAAATAATAAAACTGATGTAAACTGTGTTTTCAGTCTAACTGTAATACACAAAACTTTAAAATGTATAGACTTATAACAATCACTTAACGCATGACATATCTTTGAAATAATATATTAATTAAACTAAATCGCTAATGCTAATTCCTGGTGGCAGTGTATGAACTTACATTCGCCCTTTTTCTATACACTATGGTCGTTGCTTGACTACGACTGTTCTAAGATGGAGACCAGAAGTACGCAATTCCGAAGCCTTTTTTTGCGTTGATGCGAAGCACTGCCCGATCGATAGTATTATTATTATTACGCGGTCGACACTCCGCAAGACCGAGATACATATCATAGCAGGGGTGGCCAAACTTTTTTTGGTTACGATTTACTAAAAATAGACTTCACCTTTGAGGCTTTGAGAATCGACTTTCATAGAAAATTTTTTTAACTATACAGATAAAACTTATCGATAATTTATTTGTTCATTACACCCTCGATTAATTTTCGTACGCGTGTCCCTAAAAATAAATTGTAACATGATCGACTTTGAAATTGTCCGCGATCGACCGTTTGGCCGCCCCTGTAACTAAAGAGTATAATATTATATTATTATATTAATACATGGGCGAATTATCCTTATATTTACTAACCCATTATATTATGATGATCTTAATAACAATTGACATCGAAATCAAAAAACTGCCAGTATTGTATACTTCGTATGTTCTTGAATATTACACTATCCTCTAGCTTTTCTCGTCGTATTCGGCACTGTCGATGCACACCAGATGAAAGTGGGATGACGATTCCATCACGGCCGATCCACGTGAAATACTTGCGCTCAGGCGGCACCGCGGTTTAAGATAGAATGGTTGCGTGCCGATATATGTTAAGGCGTTAAGCTTAGGTATTATTAATTTACTGACAGTTGTGACATCTAGTCTGTTATCTATACGACTATATTATGTTCATTTCTAAATTGTACTAAAAACAGTAATTGTATTTTACAATGCATTTTAATAACATGTTTATTTACTTATTTTAATCTCTCATAAGTGTCTCAAATATTCATGACCACTAGATCGCGTTAAGAGGTAGTCAATTTACATTAGAACTTTCTACTGCCACTCCTTATCGTCCGACGGTTAGGCCCATAGGGAAATCGGGATTTTCTTGGTAGGCCCCCATCAATATTACACCCAGAGGCCCCATCCCCCCTTAAAAAAAAAAATAAATAATAATATAAAGTACATTTTTATACCGGCTGACGCCCTGGCCGCTGTACAGCATTAATGCGTGATTGTGATATTTGTATACTCTACTATTGCCTAGAGGCCTCTGTATAAACTAGTCGATACTCGTATAAACACATATCTATTTTGTGGTATGTACTATTGTGCTGAAACTAAATAATGTATAAAATGTAAATATAAATAAAGATAATCGATGTTCGAATAACAAAAAAAAAAAAAATGGATCAAGATTTGCTAAGTGTGCCAACAATAAAACTCAAAAGAAGTTGAACTTTTTTTGATGTACAATATATAGTCGCTAGGTCTATGTGGTTCTAATAAATATATCCTGGTAAAAAATTACCTATCCGCCCATGGTTCGACGCTCAACCATCACTTTCTATCTTTCACCGTGGCGTTAACTGGCTCTGTGATCCTCTGTGATCTTCGTGCAGGGCAACCCCTTTGTCGATCATCGTCTTCAACAGTTCGGAAAAACTCTAAGAACAGCGGGCTGCACCTGGCCAACAAGATATTATCGTACAGCCGCAGATCGTTCTGTGTGTTGACGTTGTAAATTTGTAATCGCCGATCAACACTTGAATCATGCCGTAAATGTCATCATTGAGGTGCACGTTTATATGTGTGATCAATGTGCGATCGAAATATCGAACAGCGCATCAGGTCATCGGATGCTAACGATTTCGAGGTGAAGATGATTTTTCCATTCAACCCGTCCCACGGTGGCTTAGAATAAGTTCATAATGGGACAAAATTATTTTTTTGCGTGTTTCACTTGATTTGGGTTTGTAAAATTCTTAAAAGTGTAGGTATTAACTTCAAAATCAAAACTTATTGCTTCAATTTGTGTTTTTTTAATGTAATGTATAGTCTATACACATATGAATATATTTGAAATGTATGTCTGTGTATTCGGGGCTAATATTTTGGTATAATTGTCCTTTAGCTACCACGCTATTTTTTTCTAAAAATAAGATGACTTGTTGATATTTTAAATTCTGATTTCGCCTTTATATTTGTGTTGGGTTAGTAAAGTACGAAAAAAATCAAAACTCGTGATAGGCGCGGCACGCAGCAGTTAAGTACAGCGCGTAAGTAGTGCTTATATATGTGTACAATCGAAAGTCGTACACTTTGGAAGGATCTAACTTCCAAAATAATGATTTGAGCTTTTTTTTGCACTGTTTTTTTTAGCTCCTTGAAGTACACTTGTTTCAATAAAGAAAAAAACTAATAGTCGTGTGGCAGCAAAATTACAATTTTATCAAAACATTCAGCCCAATTCTAAAAAAAAAAAAAAGACTAATACATTTTGTGTAGTAACCTAGTGAAGTATAATTAATAACAAGTCAATAGGCAGATAGGTTTTTTTTAAATACAACCCACTAATCACTAATGTTATTAGATATTTAAGTTGAATTTGAAACACAAACGTGACAGGGAATAGGTACCAGTCATTATGAATAGATCAATAACATAAGAAAAAAGTGGGTACACACTACACTCTACATAAGGATTAGGCATATAATATAGCTAGTCACTGTAATGGATGTGTTAAATTTGAATTCAATGATATAAAAACATGTGTTCGAAAAATGATTCTGAGCGAAGATGGTTGTCTGTTGTCAGCCCATAATATGACTAACTATATTTTATGAAATTGTGATTACCTACTTACTGTAATTTATTTTACTATTAGGTATTAGTGATTAGTATTACAACAGTGGGTTTAATTAATTTTTACAGAAAACACTGTATTTGAAAATGTTATTGAAACATATTATTATGTTGTTACACAATATCATAATATTTTATAAAAGTATTAAGAACCTAATAATAATATTTTTAAATTACAACAAAATAACTAAAAATCGTTATTCTTGGCTTTAATACGGAATTTCGTAAAAATTAGAGCTTAAAATATGTGTAAAAAATAATTATGATTTTAGGTTACAGTATAAACTGTTAATGAGAATTCTCGTTTTAAATTGTTAAGTTTTTTTGACCGAGAGAAATTTTTTCTATGGACAATAATTAAAAAACTAATAAAAATCGAAATTTCCTTATTTCTAAAAATAGTCTAGAATAGTCAACATCTTTTGGTGTGTATAAAATGCTAATGTTATTACTCGGTGAACATTTCATGTATCTTTGGTTATTTTTTGTAGAGTAGGACGAGTAGGTAACACTAAAAGCAAAATCAATTTTTTCGAAAACTGGTTTTGTGTAGAAAATTCAGTTTTTCCATTTTATTTATATTTCTTGTCGATTTTAAAAAATGCTGGAGCTTATTTTTTTTTGGCCCCCTAGAGCATTTTTAACGCTCCAAAAGGTGATGATGGACACAAAAATATAGCTCCGTCCAGTATCTAAAAACTACGTTAACGTTAATTAAACATCGACAATATAATAAAATATTTCATAAAATGTTTAGAACAGTGGTTCTCAAACCAGTGTGCTGCGGCACATTACTACCGATACTTCTAGTCGAGATCGGCTATGTGTGCCGCGAGAAATGTCGTACATGTATAGGCGCGTGACAATAACTATTGCCTCTGGCGAACGAATGGATCTTCGCAGAAAAAAATCGTTCGTGTACGTATATAATATTGCCTATATTTAGCCCCTTTTTTTGCTGCTATCAAATTGCGACAACTAGAGACCGGATTCTCGTGCAATTGTAACTTTTTTAATTTGCTTTAAAACATATAAAAATGAATTATTAATCCGAATCATGAGAAATAGATTAATTTAAACGTAGTTTTATTTTTCACGAAATTGCACTTTTTCACTTTTTATTCTAAATTGCACGATTTTGATTTTCGTTACATGAAATTGCATATTCTTCATTTTTAAAATTAAACTAGATAATATTTCAGTTTTCAACTAGGTATACAAAAGGAAAAAGTGAACACAGGCTGGTAATATTGTTAGAATAAATGGGTGGTAAAAATAAATGACAGCAACTACTAGTTAGATAATAATTTGGAATCCCCAGCCATCAGCACTTAAGTTCTGTCTGACTTTGTGTTTGATTAAGTGTTTCTTGAATCGGTTAGTGTAATTCACGTCGGTGTCGTGATTGTTTCATTACGAATAATTTACGTTAATCAGTATAAACAAATTTTTAAAATGCCAAAAATTGGAAAATTTATCCCTCAATAAACAAATTGAAATATTTGAAACTATAGGAGAAAGTTTTAAAAAAATAAATAACGAGAAAGGACAAATTATGGCTCACAAATTTAACTCTGTTTTGGAAAAAAACACAGGTTACGCTCTCATAAAAAAATAAAACGACTGCATAAATGGTACGAAAAATATTAATGTTGAACAACAGCCTGCAATCGCCGATTGCTACAAAATGAATCCTATCACTTCTGTTGAAGTAGAACGAACATTTTCCAAATTAAAAGACATATTGAGTGATAGAACTATAGAAGGCACAATTTTTCTGTAAACAATTTTGAAATGTATAGCATTGTAAATTTTAACTCAATAAAAAAATAATTTTTTTTTATGTAGGTATGTTTAATAGTTAAAATTAAAATTAAATAGCTTAACTCTGTTGGTGTGGTTTTTTTACACAGTGTGTATGTTTTTATCAATCTTTTAATTATTTTTTAATTATTAATTGCTAATCCTGTAATAGAGTAAAAAACTAGATAAATAAAGTATAATTTAAGGGTTTAAATCAATGTACTTTGAATGTTTACAAAATATTGATTAGTATTAAGCGATTTTAGGCAAAAAATACATTTTTGCATGATTTAGGCACTTAACTGTATGTTTTTGCAATTTTTAAGTCATTAACTGCACATTTTTTGATTTTTACTGCATGAAAATCCGGTCTCTAGTGATAACATTGATAAGACGATAACATAATTTTCATTATAAATTATAATATAATATTATTATAGCTTAATTTCACTAAAATAATTAAGCGAAAATGGAAACTGATAAGTAGGGCGCGGATTTTAATGCCCTAAAAAAAACCTAAAAATGCCTTAGAAAAAATGCAATTATGACCTAAAAAATTCAATTAATGATGTAAAAAAATGTACTAAAAATGTGAAAAATGATGTAAAAAAATGCACAACATTTTTTTAATTTTATTAAAATTTAATTAATGACATAAAAAATAGAATATTTAGAAGATAGCAATAATAGAAATAGCTGATTAGAACGATATGTAGGTATAAAACTATATTTCGTTGAAAAACGGAAATTCTGTCCACTGACGGGACTATTAATAGTGTGGCTAGTCCCACTATGTACACTATACACACGTAGTCCGTTTTATTGTTATCGTCATCGACTATTATCATTTACCACAATTCATATATGAAACAGACAATAAAGTGTAGTTTTCAATAATTTATTAAAAGAAAAATATTGAATACTTGAAATTTTTTTATTTCTATCCAAAAATCCTATATTTTTCGAAAATATGAAAATAATAACCTTAAAAGTAGCGAAAATGACCAAAAATGCATTAAAGAAGTTAAAACGACAAAAAATGCAAAAAAATGCAAAATAGAAATTGAATTACATGAATCTACACCACTTGAAACGCATTTTTGCCAAACTGAGCATTGCGTAAGGATTTAGGAAAAAAAATGCATTTTGCATTGAAATCCGCGCCCTACTGATAAGTCTTACACGAACTAAACGTTTTATTGCATTTTTTGAAAGAGCAAATAAGTTTACCATCCAAGGTGTTAATTTGCATTTCATGTCTTAAATGTTTTATGAGATCAATTTTTTTTTTAAATGATGTACTATACTTATCACAAATTTAATATATCTTTTTTATTTTTCGTGTTTAGTTCTCATATGTTTATAAAAACCTGATCTTGAATTATATTGTAGGTAGTCCATAAGTTGTACACGTAAACATAATTAAACGCAGTTATGAAATGAGATATAGTTAAGAAAAAAAAACAAAAAAATGAGTGTTGTAACAGCAAACTGGAGAAACAGAATGAAATTATTTTGCCGATTATTACAGATAAAATTAAATTATAAAATAATCAAGGTTAAATGTTAGATGCTGAATATACTATAAATAGGACCATCTGCTGGGTTTATATAGAATAGTAGAAACGTGTAAAGCCAAAAGAAATAAAAAAGATAACATTTTTATCATTCTCATATTTTTTCCATGCTTCTAAGTTCAAAATACCATATTTTAATCTTTATTAAACAAGAAAGACAATAAATTAATTGTAAGTAGCTATAATATTTTATTTTTTATAATACTATAGTAGGCACCATCTCTACTGGTTCCTATTCAAAAGGTATAAGATGGTGTTCAAGATTCTGTGGAAGGAACAGCATTGAAACGTTTATACTATGAGTGTTCAATTATGGACCTAATAGTTAGTAAAATGTATTAATAATCCAGTTTTGTATTTTAAACACTGGGCAAGATGATTTTTGTATTTGGAAATGACTAAATATGTGTCGATTTATGTGATGACCCATGATTTAAACTTGCTAGGTAAGTTTTCATTATAAAAATACAAAATATAATATTAGACCTAATTATAACATTTGTATTATATTTTCACTTAACTATTTTATTATATAAAATATTATATAGTTTATATAATATATTTTATATTGAAAATGATGTTATCGTTTTATCAATTTTATCACATTTTGATAGCTGCAAAAAAAGGGGCTATATATAGGCAATATTATATACGGACACAAAAAACCTTTTCCTGTGAAGATCTATTCGTTCCGGTGAAGTTTCCGAAGTTGCTGTGGTTGTCAAGAGCGTGAGTGTGCCATGCAAACTTGTGATATCTAATAGTGTACCGTGAGCCAAAAAAGGTTGAGACCCACTGGTTTAGAAAATAACAAAATATTATTACGATTTACGATTACATATCAATTGATGTATCCAGTATCGGCCTGGTCATGGCCACTTGGCCGTGAACTCGTCCAAGGGCCACTCCTTTTTTTAGAGTCTCGTAAATTTTTATTTGCTTGGTGTGTTTCAGGTCTATATAGTGAGCAATGACTCGTTAAGTATTTATCAAAATATTTAACTGTACGTAATATTTAGGCGCAATGTTTCTTTACAACGGCCATGGCCAATCTGAGAATTTTCGGGTTACAGGTATCAGACCTCCATGGTGAAGGAAAATTGTTTTCAACAAAATGTTATATACATTTTTTGGGGGACTTTGTATTTCATTATGGGGCCTTTTAAAAAAATTGATTCGTGGGCTTTCGGAGTGCCTGGCTGACACTGGATGTATCCAATAATGCCATTTAGACGTTTATTACCTAAATTTATTCTGAGAAATAAACAAATAATAGGTATAAGAGTAGATACAAACGATATCAGAAAACAGAAAGTTTATTATACTTATATTTTATTTTTGTACATACAGATATACTATACTTAGGGGCTGTTGTATAGAAAATTGATGTCTATTTTTACTTCATAACAATATTATAAAAGTGTCATAGTTTTATTATAATATAATGATTTACTTCACTAAAATAAAAGTGTATTATCATTTTTAAATATCAAATTAATCATTTTTGTCACATTAAGAACCTATCTAGCCTACTGTGGAGTCTGAGTGAAATTACAATATTATTTTTATTTATTACTGAATACTTATTCTTGAGCGTCTGGGCACATTTAACATTAGTTTTTGGATAACTAGAAGTAGCTAATGAAAATGCCACTGAAATTATAACTCACTTCTCACGCCTGGCCAGTATATGTTAATTTTAAAAAGTTTATTTAAATCAAGTAGGTTAGTTATTTTTACAATATTTTTCAATACCAATTTATTTTTTAAGTAAATTAATTTAAAATATAATAATTTTTCTGCTTTCAAAATATTGTTTCTGGGAATTTTTACCATTAGTAAATCTTATTTATCTAAATTATTTATTATGCATATAAATTTCATTATTTCTATCATAGTAAGTTCAACTAGTACAAATATTTTATTTTACATTTGTCAGGTCTTTTTGTTACTTTTATATATGACTTAAAAGTTTATTTTTGCTATTTATTTTAGTGCTACTGGGATAAGCATGAATAAATAAAAAAATCTATAGAGCACAATTTTCATTACATTGGTATTTACAATTTACTGTTACGATTGTTTATAGAATAGGGACTAATTAAATGGGTTTTTTTATGTATCTACCCACCTTCATTTATATTTAAAAATAAAAAGCAGAAAATTATATTTTGACAAGTAGATAGCGTATTAGCATTACATGTTCACTGTGACTAATTTGGTAGAAAAGGTGAAGGTCTATAATATCCTTGTAAATACTAATTACAATTTATTTAATTTTTATTGGATTATAAAATCAGGCGAATCATTTCCCTCTGACATTGTTATGGCAGTTGCCTATTTTACTCCTTATTATATTTTCATAAATAGATTATTAATAATTATATAACAAAACTTACAAAACTATAAAGTGAAATCATAACATTATATAATGATTGAAACAAATGATAATTATGACACATTTTGATAAACAGTGTAGGTAAGAACTTAACATTTTTCAATACCTATATGGTTCATGTCCAACTGATAACTAAACAAACCTATAATAGTGTAATGTATAAGCCACAATATTCATAGTTTCATCTTTCCAATAATCTCAATATTTATTTAACTATAACAATCATTAATATCATCTATTTATCTGGTTCTTCTGATTTATTATATGAGTCACTGGCCACAGCTCACCATAAGCACAACTAGAGCTTAAATTATGTCTTTTGATAGAGTCAACATTTCAAGCATATTTTTTGCATTTGGTATTATTTACAGGAGTAATAAGCATATTACACATACTATTACGGATTTCTGATGATAAATATTAACGCATCTTCTAAAATAACTATGTAAAGAAATTTGATTAAATGGTCTTTTAAGAATAATTGGATCGTTTGTTATTTTAGTATTGTAGTGATCTAGCCTACAGATGCTGATGTACAAGAGTGATGGACAACAAAGTGTAATAAATTCAAGTCAATTTTATAAGTTTGAACACAGACTTTATTTTGAATGTAAATACTGTTTGAAATGATTTTATATATCTGAAATATTCTCAGAGAGTCGACTGGCGTGAAGGTGCTTGTAATGGCTCTGACAAATCACGCTTGGATATCGGGTGGCTGGGTCCCTGTTTTATAGGCCTAATCTCCACTCCTCCAATAGACAAGATAGCGCTGACCCCGTTTACTATCGCTCGTGTGCGTACGAGTTCCAGGAAATGGTATCGTCCCACACGCCTTGCGATATCACGATTCGTTATTATAATGTTTGGCTTTCAATTTAAATAATATTAATTATTTAAATTAAATTCGTTTTCGCTTTTCTAGTTTTTTTTATATTCATATGTATTTTGCAATGCGAGGTTAGGTTAAGTTAGTAAATGTTAAAGTTAGGTATATAAAGTTAAATATAAACAAAAAAATTGATTTCCAAATAAATATAAAAACTAACAAAATATGTTTAGTTTCGTTTTAGATTCTGAACGGAGTGATAAATGTATTGATTTTAGAATAATGTGTTTTTAAGTTAAATTGTTTGTGTCTATGTATAGAATAATATGATTTTTTTTAAATTTTCAACTCCACTATCTTTTCCGATGTGAATTTAAAATCACCAGTAGTCTCCAAAAGCACTAGGAAAAACAAAATTTGACAAAATCGATTTTGGTTTTTGGTATAACTCTAAAAAAATTTACCGCAGATACATGTAATTTTCACCGAAGCTTTAAATTAAAATCTTATATACACCATAAAATGTTCAAAATATATAAACTGATGTTGAGTTATTTAGAGACTTATGAAATTCTCGATCATTATAAGTTTTTTTATTTAATTAATGTTGATAAAAAAATTATTGTTTGGTCAACAACTCGAGCATGTAATACAAAGTTTCTCGTAAGTTATCATTCGAGAAAATTAAAAAAAAAGTTAAGTATAATTTCACAGAAATTGTTCATGTCCATCTGAAGTTCTAATTTGTTTAAACATTGGATATTCACTTTTCTTTTCTTTGTCTACACTTAGTTTTTCAACATTTTTATTTCTACGTGTAGAACAAATAGATTTGTAAAACGTTCTTGATGCATAGAACTTCTTACAAAAATCCTTAGAGTAGCTGAAAAAATCACTTTTATGTTGGGCTTGAATTATGAAAAAAAATTTCGTTTTACGTTATTTAGTATCAAACCGTTAAACAATTTTTGTGTTAAACGTTACTTAAAATTAAAACGTTATACATTTTTTATGTTTATTGTTATTGGCAGTATAAACGTTATTATATTTTTACGTTTATCGTTATTGGAAATTTAAACGTTTTCATTTTTACATTCAAATTTTTAACACCATTAAAAATTAAAACATGATGTTGTACCTATTACATTTTCACAATTAAAATAATATTATAAAAGATGATTTATAATTGTAAATATAAAAGTTCAATATTACGTCTATTGCAGATGTTTAATATTAATTTAATTTAAACATAAAACCAGAAGTATATACCAAATTCTACACGTTACAGCTGTGTGGTCCACTAAATTCAAATTTTTAAGTAGGTACTGCATGTAATTTTGTTATTTACGTAATTTTCAGAAACAATACATGTGCGATGTAGCTATGTAGGGCACTCTTAACTAAAAAACGAAGACAAAAATTATAAATTCCATTTTGGCAAACTGACAAAGAAATGCCCATATTTTTATATTTTAAATTATAACATAAGAAATCACTTTGTCATTAGGTCGTTATTTTGATATCTAACAGGAAAAATGACACAAAACTTAAGTTGTAGAACTTTGACAAAATTGATACATATAATTGACACAGTTTTGGTAAAATACTGTGTATATAAGTAATTATAGTTTAAGTGCCGTTTTTAAAAAAAAAGGAAAGCTTAAAATCCTATAAACTGTATGTTAATCAATAACTATGTATAAAAAAAGCTTGATATCATAATACATTAATATAATCAATAAAAAAAAGTAATGTTGCTCCACGTAGAATAGCATGGGTATATTAATAGTATATCTTACTCATAATCTTAGTTGCTTATAGTAAAGTTAATACTTTTATAGCTATGAATTATGATTCTAACTATTATTCTGATTGGTTCCTGAAATGTGGAGTAACTATTTCTGTTATTTTTAACATTTATTTTCCATTATTTTTTAAATTGATGACTTTCGATTTCACTGATTTCCTAGTATAAATGAACATGTTACGTTATACCTGTATATTCACACAATATAACCTGGCTCAAATTTAAAAATAAATTTAAACCATAGAATGCCATAAGCTATTTGTGGAATTCAATCTTATTGAAATCGCCTATAACGCCAATGTTCATTATAATAATATAATATTATTAAATATTAATTAATTAATATTATAAACGTAATACGTAAAAATTATGAAATTTTTTGTGTTTTCTGTTAAGTTTCGTCTTATGATTTTTTAAGTTATTATTGGTTTATCGTTTTGTTTTGTTTTTTGTTTTACTAAAATGGTCGTTTATTGCTACTTTTTGTTACATGATAATTTAATATTACCTACTGTTTACCGTTTACCGTTTTGTTTTCTGTTATCTATTTCAATCGTTTTTTTACTAGTATAACGTTATAATCATAACGTTATGTAAACGTTTTCGATCCCTGCTTTTATGTTGCAGAGCTAACTGGTAAAGTAAGTAGGTACTACTGTCTACATGTAACATTTTATATACATTTATAAAAATTTATTTTATTGTTTTTTTTTCAAATTATCAATATTCAAATCATTTGTGATTTTATTTAAGCGATTCTAGCAACAGTCATTTCTGATTTAATATTTAGTTTGTTAATATCCAATAAATCCTAAAATATAAAATAATAAAATATTATGGTTGTATTAATGTTACTCTATAGTTTGTACATTGTTTAGATCTACTTTAAAATATCTATTGTTAATATATATAGAAATACTAGAGTAATTTATGTAAATAAGTTTCAAAAGTACCTATAATAAATATTACCTTATAATCATAAATAAATACTTATGCTTTATAATGAAGTTGCATGAATTTGTCAACAGTAATGAAATTAAACTATCTAGGAAAATCTCTTTTTTCAAATTTTTAGTAATGGAGTATAATACTTATCTTGTAATAAATTTTTTTTTATAATCATTAACAAAAAGAGTAGAATCAACTGGTTTAGATACACTACTTGTTGTAGTAGTTACTATAAAATCATTAGGAGGTTAGGCTCTCTTCTCTTTCTCTTAGAATCTAAATAGATGTTTTTAAGAATAACATTAATAATTAATATTAAACTATTATGAATGGGTACTTCATTAAATTGATATAAATTGATATATACATCTTCATATAAAATATAAGAGTTTATATTTTTAAAATAAGCAAATGCATAATAATATATTGAAGCAGGCTAGCGGGTAATGCTCTGCTGTATAGTAGATTACAAGTGAATCACTGTAATGGGTGGTGATAGTTTCATTCCCAAAGATCTATTGTTATTTAGAAACAAATAAACACATTCATATAGCAGGTCAATTAAAATATATAATCTATCAATTCCATTAAAATTCAATGTTCATACCAGTTTTTAATATTCATTAATTTTATGACAGTACCTCTATATGTTCATTTAATTCTGAATTGTTGCCAAGTGTACTTTCCTTCAAGTATAACATAATAAAATAATCATTAGCAAATATTAAAAGTAAAGAAAAAATGAAATTAAAACACTGTTCAAGGTGAATAAGTGGATGAATGAGTTCAACAGATAAATTAACTAATATGTTTTGAAAAACTAACATATCTATAGTTTTCGTAAATGACTAACAAATATCAGTTTAAGGAATAATTTAAATGTACCTATTACCATCATTTGGGCAACTAATAAGGAACCATTTACTTGATAAGTATGTACGTAATTATTCTAATACAATTAATATTTTTGATGATTTTATGATTATATCACTTTATTATACAATTTATATTTCCAAATAAAAAAGTGTATCAACAAGAAAATTATTCATGAATTATTAAGTTTAAATAAAAACCTGATTATAAATTGATGTAGTTTTTGAAAGGCACCTTTTAGTAACTAAAATTTAGTACAAGGGCCAAGAGAGATTAATATAATGTGAGAGTGATGTGAATTTCACAGCGAGACTTATTGTACAGTTGTTTTCAAATTCGGCCTCTAAAGTAATTGCTTATTAAGTTGTAAAAAAGTATATAGATGTGGGTAAGCACTCTGTATATAGGTGGGTGCAGACCAAATTGTTTTACTAATAAATGTCCTGAACTTAATTGAATTAACTACCTACATTTCTAAAGGCAGCTTAATGACTCCTATCACACTATTTCAGGTTCTAAAAATATTTGAAAAATATTCCAAACAAATGCACAGAGTACAGAGAACACTCATTGTCAAAAATACAAAAAAAAATTTGAAAAGAAACATACTGAAACCACACATGACAAATCTTAATACTCGAATAGATGTTATTTAGACATCCAGTGCTTCATTTGAAAATATACATATATTTGATTAACATTAACAATCAATACCAAAACAATTATTTTTTCAAACAAACAAATAAACAATGATATTTATCAATTCAATAGTAGAGGTAAGATCAAAAAAATAAAAATGTATGAAATAATATAACAAAACTATTACTCATTTTATCTGTCATGTCATTTTAGTATGACTACTGCTGGATTAGAGAAAGGATGAAACAATTCACAAAAATAATCTTGATACAATACTAAGAAATTTAAATCACACATAATGGAATGATTAGTATGTTACACAATATTGTCTTTTTGTCTTTTGTACAAAATCTGCAGATGGGCCATTTACAGAATTTACACAAGAGGTTGCAAATCACGTAATATAACTGGTGTTATTGTTGAATTTAAAACTTACTTTTCTATTACATTACATGAAATATCACTAGTTGTTTTAACGAAAAAATAAGAATAGTAATGTATTTTCAGGATATTTCAAACAAAATGCCTTTCTATTACCTATTATGTAACAAACAAAATTGTATATTTTGTTATTTAAATTATAGTTAGCAAGCGGTTTTAAGAACTGAATAATTAAACACAAACCTTATCTGGAACAATTACCATTTACCAATTTTACAATCACCACAATCGTGTAATCTCTAATCACAGTCAACAGTGAAATAGCCATGTTCTGTTATCATTGTTGCCGCTTGAAGGCCAGTAGTAGCTGTTTAAGTTATCACGAGAACCGGTAAGCACGCATCCTTGTTTTATGGTTGACGGGGTTGGCCGCACTGTTGCTGGCCTACACTCCACACCAGTGGGCGCGTCGTTCGTCAACAGCTCGCGTCGGCCACCATCGCGCGTCGGACCCTTTGGGCGTAGAGTCATTGTAGCGTCATTGTAGCGTAGAGCGCGGACGTCCTTCGTTGAGTCCAATCGTCTTGGTCGTTACCATTGGCTTGCCAACAGCTGTCTTTGAACATTGTCAGTAGTGTTTGTAGTGCCGATGTACCGTCCACGTCGTTTCTCGCGACTCGCTGCGATTGTGTTTTTTGTTGTTATTATCTAGTGTTTGTGTATTTATAAATAATTTTTCGTGTATATAAGTGAGTGTGTTTGACTATTGCTCACCTCCCCGTGTGTATTTTACTATTGTCCCCCTCCCGTGTGTGTGTTCGAGTGATGCGTCAGTGTCCGTTACGAAAGACTTGTTTCCGCTAGTGCGCTTTGAACGTTATCCGGTAAATACGTGCACCGGTCATTCGCCCACCCATCCGTCTGCCTTTGAAGGTAAGCAATCAAATTCTTTGTTTTGATATTATGTATTATTGTTATTGTTATGATGTATTTTAAAATAATATCGTCAATCATCATTCCAACACCGATGATCGGCCGTTTGTCCACCACAATAATTTCATAGTATAATATTAAGTTGTTATTTATTTTGAAATAAATTAAAATTTAAAATAAAATTATTAAAGTTTTTGATGACAATTTGAGATTCACGTTTCTTTGGATGTGCCTCGAGCTGTATTATTTTATAATTATTGCCAGAACCGGAAACATTCATGGCAACGTAGTGTGAACTTAAAGGTGACAGGAGCACACCGTCTTTTTTTTGGGATTTTAGGTTGGGCCGGGGATAAGACCAATAAGCGGAATATTAGTTGACATACTTTCCGATTTATCATACCCTTTTTTAGGTTAAGTAAGAAATACATTTTTGATTTTTGTATTCAACAACGCTTCAAAAAAAGTTAACTTTTTCAGAAATGATGAAAGTATTTTTTTTACTTAAATATAAATATTACATACGTATATTTTTCTCAAAGCTGTGTTTTACCGATTTTAAAAACTGACAAATGTCAAAAACTAAGATAGATGATCTGTGCATGAGAGTGAGGGGGTGAGAGACTGTTCTTGGAATTTCATACTATCTATAAAAGGCGGAGACTGTTTCGACCCAAAATGTGGTCTGTTAGAGCGAATAGCATATATCAGCATAGATTATGCGAATGTTTATTCCTCAAAAAACACCATTATGTGAAGTATGAATAAGTTTACAGGTAAATTAGTTGATATATAGTACAGTAATGTACGGTGTCAATTGAAAAATAAAGCCACTTACAAAATATGTAATAAATAATAAATAATAGGCTCTTAACTTAAACATTTACAGGTATAGAAAATGTAATATACAGTCAACATAAATAACAATTTGCAATTAATAAGACAAATAAAATTCATTTACGATATTTCGAGATCCATGATAGAAATTAGAGAAAAGTAATAATTAACTCTATTTTTAAAATCGTTCTCATCAAAATCTACAGGTTTGCATCTCACACAGGTAAAAACAATTTCAATCGCCTAAGCCAGCGGTTCCCAACGTTTTTAGCTGTGCGGACCACCAATTTTGTAAAAAATCTTTCAGGCCCACCAACAGCTCACCTATATACATGCATAAATATGTAAATATAATATACAAATTTCAGTTGTTAGAATTAAAAAGAATTAAAAAATCAATTGTTTATTATGAAAAACACTTTATTAAACTTAATCACAAGTCAAACAATTTAATGTGATTTTTGACATTACTTGCCCTTCATGAGAGAGTCAATATCGGGATGGAAATTGGATGGTTTTACAATTAAATCACGTTCAACATTCAGTTAATTCCTATATTTAGCGTTAATTAATAATTCGACACCAATTTGACATTACAGAGTGTAGATAATATTGATAAATATTATTATAACCAGAAATATTATTAGGTATGTACTAAAAATATGTAATAATATTATTTAAAATATATATATAATATTAAATATTATATATTTATATGGTTCACGGTCCAGTACCACACTGCTCGAGGCCCACAAGTGGGCCGCGGCCCATGAGTTGGGAACCGCTGGCTTAAACGGAATAAATGATAGTCGCCTTAACGGACTATTCATTTTTTGGTCAAAATTATTACCGTTGCCATTACGGCCATTATCTTGTTGATCAATAATGAGCGTATGTAGAAATGTTCACACTAATGTTCAATTACTACTCATACAATAACACAGTTAAAATGTACGTGTAATATGAATTGCCTAGTTATTATTTTTTAAAACCTGCTATTCTCCAACCCCCTTTCAAAAAACCGAATACCTACGCTTGATGATAGATGCGATCTAATTGCATCACGCGAAAAAAAGGTTGGTCCCAAATTCCATTTCTTATGAACAAAAATGTGACAACCTGTAATAGGTAATTACTAAAAGTTTTCCCAAACTCTTTTTCTCTAGTGTATATAAAATTAAATGCAACCCTGGGCAAATTAATGAAAACTTTTAATTGTGTTCAGTGAAGTTGATAGTATAACACATTTTTAAAAGTTGAAATTTAATAGTTATAAACATTTTTTTTTTACAAGTTAAAAATTATATTAAGCTTTACAATTTACTTATTATGATTTTTTTTAAATACATAAATAGCCAGTTATATGTTATAACGTAAAATGTAAAGTAAATGTATATGTATCATCAATAATAATTGCATCATATTTATCATTTAATTATTTGTAAACTAACATAACTTAGATTTGATTAGAAATAACTCACTCTGTTTAATTTTTATATCAATCAAAATTAGTTAAGTTAAGAATTAAGTTAATGAAAATTAAATTTTAAACAATAACGTTAAAAAGTTAAAATTAACTTAACTTAAATTTTTTCTTTATTTATGCCCTGGCTTGATTAAATGTAGTGTAATAAGAACCACTGATGATGAGTATGAGTCCACTGATTGTAATAGGTACTGATGATTACCACATTCAAAAAACAAATTTGATTTAAGTTACATTTCCTTTCCCACTTTGCAGATTCGGAATTGACAGTAACAATTCAGAATTTTTAATTTTATTTCTAAAAATTACATCATACAAAATAAATGAATATGTGATAGAAAAAAATTGATGTATATAAATCAGAAAGTATTAAATATATTAATACTAGAAGTTCGTTAGACCAAATCGGTGTAAAATTATTCCAACTATATCCTGAACCCGGATAATGTCCTATTATCCCATCCGTTTCCATTGTTTATCTTCAAGCGTATGTTTTACGGTTTCAAAGGTTTTTTTTCTTAATTCGTGTTCTCTTATCGTTAGCAACTCTCATAGTTCCTTACTGTTATCCGTTTAATTTTTATGTATTATTTATAATTGAGATTTGTGAGCCTAATTTATTTGTATAAACATAATTCAAAATAGTTAAGTAAGTAAATCAATATATAATCTACATATACTATAGGAAAATAAAACACAATATGTATTGCTTTTAATGAATAATATATACTTGGTCAATTCAAATTCATACTAATCATGTTTTTGGTTCTAATGACGTAAAAATCAACAATTTATTTAACAAAATATTTAGGTATCTATTGTATGAATAATTTTAAGATTTTGATTTTACAAAAAATGCTCAGATAATCAACTTTGAGGGAGGGTTGTAGTAGCAGTTGGTACTTAAGTGTGTCAAACGTAGACATTTTTCAGTACTATTCAAAATAATTTTAAACAATACATTTTTAAAATTTTAGCTCATATTATTAAATTAATTATTGATCTGAAAGTAGAATCTTTAATAAAGTACTCTATGATATAAAATGGGTTTAGCTCGAGCTTAGCAAATTATATATTTGAAACATCGAAAAAAATGTATCAAACAAAGTGAAATGACAGTGTTTTTTAAAAAAGGTCGTTAAAGATAAGTATTACAATATATTTATATTTAAATGTTTAGGGAATATTTAAGGGAGGCACAAGGGGCCCGTGCCCCCACCCCATTCATCATGTTTATACTTTTTTCTATAACTGTGAGTAGGAGAATCACAGACGTATTCGTCTATTATACCTTTAATAAAATTTGTTGCAACTTCCCCATGCAGCCAATGTATCACACTGAAGTTAGACTCCATATGCTATGTTGGGTTTGCTTACAAATGTTGTACTAACCCACAGTCCCACGAAACTAGGACGTTTTCCCTCTGTGCCACTCTCGTACTCCTAGAAAAAAATTAAAAGTAAAAATACTAAACAATAATATAAAATGCAAATCAATAAATTTACAATTGATTTAATTAATATTTAAATATACCGTATTCAATAATATGTTATAATAATACTATTGCCAATACAGAATTCAATATTATAAATATTAAAAATATTAAACAATGCTTAAATGACAAATGCAAATAAATAAATGTACTGTTTACGAGATGTTTACAAATTATAAGATTAATATTTAAATATAGTTCAATAATACTTTCACATAACCATGGTTTATCAATCACTACCTATAACTTGGGTAATGAATCTATAACGTGAATAATAGTCGATAAATGAGGATATGATGATTGTATATTTCTGGTAAAACTAAATAACCTATTTTCAAACATATTATTATGTCTAAAAAATTATATATTTTGATTCAATAGAGAAAAGTACAGTATCTCTAAAATCCATGTTGGGGGAGGCACGGGAGGGAACGTTTATACAGTATACATTCAATACCACAGTCATAATTCCAGATATTAAAATTTAAAATTCTCATCAGCCCACAACTCGGGTTATCCCATTAAAATGACACCATTCGGGCATTTTGTTGACCCCGTCTTACAAACGTAGAATATCGCAAATTTTACGTTAACAATAATACATTTTACTCCATAATTTATAAAATTATAATGAATTTACCTCTTTATAGTTTAAATGAATATATCTAGAGCATCTTGGACGATTTTTTTTCTTATTATTTTTAAGTAAGTTCTGACTATTTTTTAACTGTAAATTGCTTGCACATTTTAAAATGATCATAATTGCGATCAACAAATGACCGTATGGCGTCCTCTTAAGTGTAATGTAAATATTACCTATACTAAAAATGTAAAAACCCTCATTGATAAGAATTCGTCAGCCATATAGTAGTTGTATATACTCATGGTTTTAGCTAATGACTCAAAGGTAATTTTAACTTAAAGCCTGCATGTACATCTACTTGTAATAAATTATACTCTTAAATTAATATGCCAATAACGTTTTTTTTATAATTGCAGTTTTTTTATAGACATTTTAACTTCAAATTTGAACAATGTCTAAAAGAAGAATAACGATTTTAAAATTCTGTTTTTTTGGCAAAAATTTATTCAACCTACTAAGTACTAAGTACTACCTTACTTACTAAGTAAAATAAATTACTTTATAATCAATAATATCATAAAATATACTCCCATATTTCTTAGCAATAATTCCCTCACAATCGTTTTTCGAATGCAATGATTTAAAATCATTGATTTTATATCATTGAAATTAAATTTAACAGATCCATTATACAGTTTCGAACTACACGCTACCTAATGTGCAGCAGAGTGGTATCCAATTGCCTACCTTTTAACTAATAATTACAAATTGTATTAATTGATTATTTATGATAATTTATGAGGAATTTGTTGATAAACATAAAATACTGTTAAAAATCGTAAACAAATGTAGATGTAAGAAACAAAAAAAAGTAATAAGCCAAACCAAACATTAAAACTTAATAACCGTAGTCATGTTAACGAAATGATAGCAACTGAAAATAATAGTTAACCGTAAACTTAAAAGGCGTAAGTCGTTGGTAAAACGTAAAATAATGTACAAAAAAGTCTAAAAAACGTAAAAAGAGTAATATTTTTGTTTCTGTTTTTTGATATCTAAGTTTTTTAATGACTTACAATGCCCTAATCCTTTTTACAATTATCTATAGGCTATAATTGTTGGCAATAATTTTGAATGTTTTTTGCATTAAGTAGTAAGCAAACGTCATGTACGTATACAAATGGTAAATAACAAGTGCTTATCAAAAATAAAGACTAATAATAAGCAGCTAAATATTTTAATTTTTTAACTAATAATAGTTTATACAATACAATTATAAAAATAACAAATTATAATAATGTGTGTCAGCGGAAACATTGTACACTTTATCACTCATTACCCTGCAATTCTGTTTGTTATAGATATTTATGATCCATTACCTAGTCTAGTTGAATATCCCGCAAACAGAATTGCAAATTGTTTTCTTGGTAATGAGGGATCAAGTGTACCCTGTTTCCGAGGATACACGGTACCTACCTATATTATGTATAAAAAATAAAAATCACTCATTCGATCTCTTTTCATATCTTTGTATTCGAGAGTTGGTCATACAATTAATGCAATACTGTTAATATTTTGTAAGCCAAATAATAGCATTATACTTATACATACTGATAGTTTTCAGTTTTTTGACTAAACACAATATACGTTATAGGTAACAATAAAATAATATATTAATCGAAAAACACAAAAACTGTACAATTACTTACTTACTGTTTTGTAATAAATTGTAGGAAACAATAATTTTGAGACTTTTAATATTATGAGTTTAATCTTGTGCAAAATATTCTTATATATTGTATATTATAATTACTTATTAGTACTGTTATTAGTATCTTACTGTAGCCAGGATTTTTTTTCAGGGAAGCTACAATATTTTATTGGTACTTGCTAGTATTGTTTAGTAAAAAAGTTGACATTTATGTAATGATAATGTGTTTATTGTACCTACTACCTACTCTATAATTTCAAGTACCTATTTGATATTTTATAATCATAAATTGTTTATATTGTTTTTAATAATTAACTAAATAGATAGAAATGTATTAATTGTTTATCTTACTTTTTAGTAAGTCTTACTTAAACGTACAGGGGTTTTTCAGTTTTTGTTTCCAAAACATATATTATAAACATGGAAAGCATATCTGGAATCGCAATTATTTATTACCTTAATAGTCTTGCCTCGCAGGTCCATTGATCGAGTAATAAACAAAAAATAATTTTTTAACTCTCGCAAATCACGTTAACGCCAAAAACAAACTATTTTTTTAACTATCATTTTTGAAAGCAAACCTACAAATTCATTTGAATCGGGTACCAAATGGTAGAACCGAAAAAACACCGTGACCCCATCGATTCTAATATTCTATTTTAGGGGGGGGGGGGATTTCCAAATATTTGGAACGCTATTTATGCTTGGGCAAGAAGTTGTACGAATTTAGCAACAAAAAAAAATATGAAAATCAAATGTGGGGTTTCTGGGGTAACATACTTATTTTAGTGGAGAGCGCACTAACACTCTGTCACTCTCGTGCTCGCTCTACTTAGGATAGTGTGGAGCTAGAAAAATATATTTACGTAAAGAAAATTAATTCTTACGCCGAAATAAATTTAAGTTCATATATTTTATTAAATATTTAAGAATTTTTATATTTAATATAATATACTATATATTATTATTATATATTGTCTGAATTTACTTTATACGCCACCAAGCAATTTTATACTGTACTCAGGGCCCCCACAAGGGGGTGGGGACTGATGGACCTGGAGTACAGGGGCCCGGCTATTTCAAGGCTATTTCCCGTTTGCCCGTTGAAATGTATTTGTAATTTTTGAAATTTTTGCAGAAATACTTATTTTATATTAAATAATATATATTTAGTCATTTTGATGCTTCAAAATGCGGGTTAACCATTGATTACCTAGAAATTATCATGGTTACAGTTCGTGTCTTAATTATCACTTGTAAGCGAGATTAGATTATTTTACCAACCTTTTATTTTTTTTAATTTTAATTTTAATAAAAAATACATTATTAATGTTAAAGTGCTTGTAATTCTTGATTTTTTATAGTTTACTAGCTGACCCAACAGACGTTGTCCTGTCTTATTAACAATGAATATTTAATTTGAATCGGTATAATTAAAAAAATAATATATCACAAAAATTGTTAAATATATAAATGGTAAATTGTATTTTTGGAAGTTTTATAAAGGGCTCAGACAAACATTTAGTATAGGAGCATAGAATTGTATGCGGGGGCCCTGACTGTACTACTGAAACATATTTTCAAAATCAAAAATAACTAAAAACAAATTAAAATCATACTTTGTCATTACTAAAAAAAGGTTAGTGTATTTACCTCTTAACCGGCTCTTATAATGTAATGGTCAGTTGTCACTATTGTGGTGTAAGCTCGGGTGTAAGTGTCTACTGTCAAAGATGCCTTGTCAGTGGGTATATAGTCACTGTAATATATGCGTTCAATCTTAATTCGATCACAAATCATTGCATAGGCACAAAAAATGAGCGAAGACTGTCAATCAATTATATAACTTAGTTACTGTGTAATTTATTTATATTGCTATTAAAGTAATTCATTTTACTAGTAATGATACAGTACTTCAGTACCTGCCTATGTTGAATTTATTCAAATTTTTATAATATTTAATAATTATTATTTATAGTAGTATATATATATTTATATAATTTATTATTGACTATCGTTATCAACTATTTAGTAAGTACCTCTTACCAGTTAGGGAAGAGGTAGGTTGATAAGTTCTAAAGGTTTTTTCTTTGCCCTCGACATTATTATGAGCCATTTGTTTTTGGCGGGGATCACAGTTCATACGGTTGGGACGCCTGTTTTTTCTTGGTCACAATGTAAATATCACCTTACTTTGATGGGCTGAGTTTTTTTATTATTTTACATGGTCTTATTTTAACTGTTAGGTTTTTGATGGGTATTAAGGTTTTTACTAAACTTGTGCATAAGAACTATTTCTTATGCACGAGTCTAGTAAAGGCATGGCACTAAAAAATTATTCAATTATTGTGGATTTACGCTCAACTTTTATTTTTAATTATTACACTGTTAACTCACGGGGAACCTTGTATTACATTTTCAAGGTTTTTGATCAACGACAAATATTTAAAAAACATTGATAGACAATTTCTCATTCCCATAAATTTCTCTAAAAGTTTAAAAATATTTTTAAAATGGTTATGTTAGCATTCGGTTAGAATGTAAGTATCTACCTACAAGTTTTTATTTTTGGGTTACTACATTAAATCAAAATCAGTATTGTCGATAGTGGTTTTGAGTAATAATTTAAATTTTTCCCTAAGATTTAGAAAACTGTTAGGACTTTTTTGCATGATTGAAAGTATCAACTAAATTCTCTTTTCTACCTGAAAAGATGCCGGAATACAAAATTGAATAAAAAGTAATACCAAATTGACTTTTTAGATTGCAAATGAAAACTTTAGTCCATACAGCTTAAGTTGGTACTCAATATAATTAACTTCGATTCTTCCAGTAGACGCCTAACAAAAGTTATCATTTTTAAATGTTTTATTGTTAAATGTACTTATTTGTCTCAACCACCTCTACCATGTTCGTATTAATAATGAATAATAATGGAATGCTTGTTTTATGCAGACATGAATTAAATGTGAAGATTTCCCACATTAATTATCTCATGCCTATCAGTGGATACAAATAACAATAAACAACATTTTTTTATGTAGTAAAATAATATATATAATTAAAATTGTATTTTATTCTTCCTTAAATAAAGAAAATACTCAGCAGGTACCTGTTTAAAAATTAATATTAGTTAAACCCTGGAGAGTAAACATCATTTTAGCTTGACAGTTGACAATATATTTTTAAAAATGTATAAAAAAAACGTTTTTCAGTCGGACGTGATTTTGCAAAAATTTAGTGACTGGTAGTATAAATTAGTATAGATAACATATTAAATATTCGCATAAAAAATCTTTCAAAAAGTTCTTGAGAGAGCTGAGGAAATGCCAAATGTGTATTATGAACTGTCCCGAGTTATTTTTAAAAATTATATTTAAACAAATATGGTAAACGGACAGTTTTTACTGTCTATTGTTTGAGTTGTATATCGCGGACACTTTGTACGGTATAAATAAACCTGGAAATATATCTTAAAAGATGAGATAAATTTAAAAAAAATGTCGGACACCAAACAATTTAGAACTCACACAGGACGAATAATTTTTGTGAAGGATGGAACAGTTCGTTCAATAAATTGGTTGGATCGGTTAATCCAAGTTTCTGGAGTGTTTTGAGGTCTTTGCAATTAGACGAATGCTTTAGTCATTTGAACAAAAACACAAGAAAAAAAAACCAAAATACACAAAAGAAAATTCATGATGCCTGTGTACAACATGAAAGTAAAATAATAACTAATTTACAATTGTTCGAAATAATTTGCAATACGTTTAATTTTTAAATATATACATATATTATTATGATTTATGTGACAGTGAATGTTTTAAAAATACATACCACAAATAATTATTGACGAATTTATTTCCATAAATACTATTATTATTATTTTTTATTTTATATGTTAACTACCTGTGTTTTATAATAACAAATTATACATTTTTTTTAAATAGTACAAACTGTCCACCATGTATATTTTATTACTTTTTGAAAGAGTACAAACTGTCCACGGTTTTCATTTTTTGTGGGTGACCGTACGAAGTGTCCTACAACCAACAAATATAGATTGCCAAAAAAGTGCCAGGAAAAAAAAAAATTATGGAAAAATGGATTTTTACGCAAAACCAATTTTCGAGGAAATTGATTTTATTTTTTAGTGTAAAATATTGAATTATTGAAAAATATAACCATAGACACTTGAAATTTTCAACAATGTTTTTATATTAATATTTTTTATACACCATAATATTTTGATTTAAGCTCTTTTTGATATATTTATGAGAATCAGAACATTTTGATTTTCATTAGTTTTTTATAAAAATTATTGTCCATAGCAAATTTATTGCTAGTCAAAGAACTTGATAATTGAATAAAAGGTTCCTCATGGGCAGGGATCAAATCTAAGTTTTTTTATTATTGAACACCGTAACCGAAACCAACAGCTTCAAAACCCTGGTTAAAGAACAGTATCTGAAACCTTAGAGTTAAAAAACTCTTTTCAAGACCCAAACCGAAACCGAGGAATTAAAAACCGTTAGAAAAACCGATTAAAAATTAAAGCTAATATCAGTTTCTTTGAATTTCTAAAGTTATTTATAGTTATTTATTTATAGTTCTAGTTTAAATGAGTATTTTCATGTGAAGAGACTATTATTTTTGAATTAATTAACAAAAATCCTGATGCTATTACTGAGTATTACCAAATATTAATAATACAAATATTATTGTATTATTTACTTCCAGGGTCGGACTGGGCAGGAGGAATACCGTGAGTTTCCCGGTGGGCCGCTTGTACTCTTTAGGTACCTTTTTTTTCAGGTTTATTGGTTAAGGCTTATTCTGTCGACAGACATAGACGCATTTTCTAATGCGATTTGATTAGAATACTGTCCAGTGGCGGCTCGTGACTATCGTACATGGGTGTGCGACAAAATCTTAAGGAAATTCCTTAAAATTGATAGGTAAAAATGTATAAATTGTCAAAAATAGATGCTTATGTCATATTATTGTCTTCGTTAATCGGTAATCCCTACCTTGCAGTAACGCACGTCTGCACCGCCTAAAATGTGCGACAATGTATTATCATCACACAAACTCCCATCTTTTCCGGTGCCGCCGAAATCATAATCTACACGATTTCGCAAAAGAGCTCAGAGCCTCAAACCTTAATAGATTGCTTACATATTAATGTGTATTCTAGAGTCTAAACATATGTATTTTAAATAAAAATGATAGCATATCTTCGTACTAACTAATTTTTAATTTTTTTAATTTTTAATAATAATAACAAGTGTTCAAATTTTCAAAATAATATACAATCATTTTATATGAAAATATATGGTTTTTAGGGCTGTTTTTATAGATTTAACTAAGTGAGCCGATTTTTTTCCGGTAGACATTTTTGACCCAGTCCGGCCCTGTATGCTTTTATAGTTAGTTATAACCTGAAATATATCACAATTTTTTTTTATCACCCCTATGTGGGTATGGATGTGTGTATTGTTGATATTAATGTTAAAATGCTTATAAATCTTAATTTTTTATGGTTTAACTAGTTACTTTAACTATGAATATTGAATTTGAATTGGTATGGTTAAAAAAAAATATTATTCCAAAAATTGTTATGTATTTAGATGGTAAATTGTATTTTTGGAAGTTATATAAAGGGACCGGACAAACATTTAGGACAGGGGCCTAGAATAGTATGTACATGGAGGGGGGGGTGCTCATAATATCTTATTAATTAATATTTATTTCCTATTGATGACTTGATGATAAAAATGACAATGTTATTAAAAATATGTAAATTCCTAACAATCACTTCACGGGGGCCCAAAATAGCTTGTCCCTTGATTTACAAGTTTGTGTACCTAGTCTTAAGACTCGTATTTGAATTTTAATTATAAAAAATTAAAATTATAATATTTTCAATATTCCAATACTCATTATTTAATCTCAATTTAAATAAATATTTTATTCAAATTACATAAACAGCGGAGTACCCAAAATTTTTCTATTTTTTACTTTCAATATATTTTAGTTCACCATTTATAAAAATGTTGATGGATAAGGCTTGATAATTTATTAAAAGGTCTTTTATACATGTAGTTAATACTTTTCCTAATAAATCACTGATCATTTCTGAAGATTGGTACTTATGCAAATTCAATGTTTACGCAAAAAAAATTTTTTTTTCCCCCGTTTAAACCAACAGTAGAGGAGGATCTGTTTGAACACTACTACTCCTCTGCTGCCATCGTTTATTAATGTTTAATAAAAACGCTAATACATACACATACTTAATGCATAAATAAATTATTATGGTTGCTTCACCTTAAAAATAAAAATATTAATACAATAAATACAATACAAAACAATAAAATACATTACAATACACAATTATACACAGTACATTAGTACATTACAGTGCGATACAATAAGTAAATAAAATCCGTCGGTAATAGCGGTCCGCTGTCGAGTGCATCTTCGTATGCTCAGTCACTTGGGGCGGCTGCCAATGCATTCGCTCTTCGATCGGTCTCAGCTATTCTTTCATCATGCACCTTACAGCTTAAATTGTTGTCGACCATATCGTAAAAGGACTGAGTGGCGCGTTGGGAGGCAGCCTGTAGCCGGTCGTTCTCGCTGGGCGGGATATCAGAGGGGCCGCACAACAAATCCTGAACGTCACCCGGCGTTATATTTCGGTTACCAACAAACATCTTCACTGGCAGCCGAAGCGGATCCCAGTAAGCACAATCAAAGATCGTGTGCTCCGGGTGTTGGCAGAACAGGCAAGCCTTATCAAGGGCGCGCTTCATCCGGTGCAGGTAGTACCTGAAACACCCGTGTCCCGTAGGAGCCTGCGTTACATGGAACGTGAGGTTTTTGGGACACCTTCTCGTCCATCTTAGCAGGTCCGAAAGAATCTTGTGCGTCCAGGCTCCTCTAATGCCACGACTCCACCTGTTCGACCAGGCAACAAGCAGGATGTCACGCTCTGCTCATCGGATCTCATCCTTTGAGTTAGCTCTGTCTGGGTCGTCAAGTTTACATCGGACTCTTTACGCAAAAATTAATTTAGCCAATCTAGCTAATGTGATAAGACGTATAGGATATAAAGTTACGTACTAACTCACCAGTTGACGACAGTTGAAACTTGATAAATATATTTTTTTAAAGTAATGATAATACTGTCAATGTTGTGGGGGGGCCTTCGGCCCGTTAGCCCCCCCCCCTATATTACTACACTCCACTGGCCTTAACCAGATAACAATATATTTAACATTTATTATACTGTAATATAGAATGATGCTTTTGTAAATTACAATTAATGCAATCAAACAATGATCTTAACCATGATGTGTTGTCCTCGCCTTTCAAAAGTAGAACATATAAAGCTAACAACGCGAAATTGGTTATTCCGCCGAATGTAAATTTGCTATATGCGGTACGTTTGTAAGACGGAGATAACACAAAATGTATGTATCCTCAAATCGAACATATTTTAGTGCTTTTGGCTCAGCCTTTGATAGTTAATAAATAATAGAAAACGGATCTAAAGTTATTGGAAAGTAATAACAATATTTAAAACGGTTCGTTTCCAAATCATAAGTTGTTGTTGGCTGAAATTAATAAAAAAAAAGTTGATTGTAAATCCAAAAAATGCCTTTGAGCGTGTCTTAAGTAAGAATTAAGTTATAGAACGTTAGTCATAAACTATGATGGGAGTGTTGAAATGTAGTTTATTAATTTTGTTTTTGTGACTTGCGTTACTTGACTTTTGTGGTGTAGATTTGTTTCTAAGATTTGAGAATTTAATAAAAGATTTCACCAGTTTTTCTACCTAGATATAACGTTTGAAGTTCAATTTTTTTCTACTTGATATATGATAAATCTGTAAATTAACGAAATCTCATCGAACTATTTTCTTATTTTGTTGTTATTCTTAAATTAACAATTTTATAAGTTAAGAAATATTAAAGATCCGTAGGCATATTTTTTTATAAGTATTTAAGTTCAAATTTTGGCAATGTCACGAAAATATTTAAATTATTTTGTAGTTAAAAGCTTAATCGTTAAGGAATACTAATGTAAAACAAGGATTTGATAAATAGTTCATACGGTAACCAATAAATATAAAACATGGTTCTTTTTTACAGACATTTTAAAATAAATAAATATGCAAAAAGCTCTAAAATATGCCACATGAAATTTCTTATTTGATTTCTCCCTACTATAAAACGTATTTGTATTTCACTCTACTATGTTTTACATCACCTATGATGGATATGCAAATGCTATAAGTCCCGAACCCTGAGTTATCACTTCTCTACATTGTGATTACCGCCGATAAGCAGTGTATGGAATCGTACTCTACCCATCCACAACAGTAACATTAGTATTTAATAAAGAGATACACATTACACTAGACATCTACTTACAGAATTGTTGTGAATTATCCGGTTGTTTTAATTCGTTTATGATTTAATTTCTTATTTAGGTATAATATGGTCTATGAATAATTTACGTATTTTCTACAATGTGTTCCAATGTTGTTAAATTTTATTACAGTTTTATAGAATATTTTTATTAGGTACTTAGTATAAAACTAGTACCAATATAAAAATAGTTAATGCATTATGTACTCAGTTGATAGTATATTATACGTCCCTATATAAAACTTTTGAACTGTAAACATTTATACATGTATAATTTTTGTTTTCAGAATGTCAATTTATTCTCAATGTAACATGCAGATATTATAAACTGGTAAGTTACAACTCGTAACAATTTAATTTTATGTTATGTTAAATTTATGTCTAAATTTACTCATAGAAAAATATTGAACTAGTAATTATACATTTGTAAAAATATATTTGATCTTTAGTCTACTTGTTGACTAAAGTGTTAAGCATTATTGATTTGTTATTTAAATATTCATTCTTCTCCCGTCTACGCGAGTTTGAGGAGTAGTATTATTCTGATTGAATAAAATATTATAAAATATCTATATTTTCAATACTTTCTAATTCTTTTATGTTTTATATATTAAATAAGCTAGAATTAGAACAATGAATAACCTATTTTTATAAATTCATAATAGGTAACTACCTAATTTTTAACATAAAAAAAAATATATTTTAATCAATAACTTATATAAAGTACAGTAAAATCCACTTAAAACGATCTTCAAGGGACCTAAAAAATTAGATCTTTGTATCCGGAAGACAAAAAAAAATATTGAATTGTTTAAAAAATTGATTCATTAAACAAATATAATATGTACAAATGTATAATTAATATAAGTATGTCATGTATGTTGCATATCTAGTATTAATTAAAAAAAAATTAGTTGTTGGACTTTGTCTATAGCTGGAACCATACGATTTCTTAACATAATTATCAATAATTTTTTAATACTATAGATATTTCTGCCGTATTTATATCAGTATTTAACTAAACAAATCCAATTTATTGATATAGGCTAATAAAAAAAAAAATTTCATTTTAAAATAACATCGGTATAACCGATATCCTTATATCCGACTAAAATTACTGGACATGCGATATAATTATATAAAACCAACTAAATACATGGTTGGGAATCGTTTTATCTGGAATATCGTCACATGCGGCATCGTCATAATTCGATTTCGATTGTATATAATTTAATATACCTTAAAATATTGTCATATTTCAATTTTCAAACATAAACCAAAATATGTAAAATAATATACAATAAAAAAATTGTTGAAAAAAAATATAAACTATAAAATATGAGTAAAGAATTGTGAAATTAAAGTTGGCAGGACTTATTATAACCGGTATTATACATACAAGAAGTCATTAATTATCTTCACAATAAATAATCCTGTCAGAGAATTCTTTTAAATTAAATAAGAAACTTTTTTTATTTATTAATTTGTAGGTACCTACTGAAAATTTCCTTTTTTGTAATATGTACTTTGGTGTTGATTAGAATATTGTTTAGCATATTGCTCAAGCGTGTACATAATTTTTCGTTAAGGCTTCAATATCTGTGGTTATTAGTCTATTTCAAAATTAAATACGAGTTAGGTATAAGTAAAAATTAAAAATATTGCATGTTAGAGTGAAGGTGGATCAATGAAGATGCTGTGGTGTATATTTGGCATTTGTTCATAACATGTTTCAAAATATGTTGTGGGCAGATCTTTGGTGATGAAATATTAGTGGGTTAAGTGTGTGTGTGTCCCATTCTCACTCTGTGATTATTAATTATTCTCTTTTTATAATAAGGGGATGTTTCCATTCTTTTTTTTTAATGGTGTGTTTTAGTTCAAGCCTATTGTTATAGATGTTATAATATTATTTCTTTTTATTTATTTATTCATTAATTTATTAATTTAAAGTAATTTTTATGGGTAATTGTATACATTGATTTGTAATACAGGTAATAAGTAATTTTTTATCGTTGTATGGTTATTAGACCAAATTTATATTTTTTTGAGGGATTACATAATTTATTATCTACTGTAGGTACTTTTAAATCATTCATATAATTTATTGGTTATAAGTATTTATAAGTTATAATTTCACCAAAATATACTTTCATATCATACATTTTGTTAATTGCCGTTCGGCATAGATAAAATAAGAATAAAATAATACAATTTAATATAAGCTATAACTTATAAACATTTACCATATTCTTTATTAATTTTTGAATCTTAACTAAAGGTTATAATCTATCATTTATATTTTAATACTTAGGTAAGTTATGAATATGTATTATAAAGAGTAATGTTTTATTTTAGGTTTGAAATATAATCACAAATACAAAAATGGGGTCTAAATTAAAAAAGAGAGAGAAGAACCACATTTATAATCATGGAGAACATTCCACAAGGTTCAATACAAAAAGAGTTATGCAAATGAACAATGAACATATGTTTATCAAAGAATGTGCTGTACATTTGGCTCCCCCAATCATTATGAGGAGATTGAAAAAGCATGCTAGAAAACTTCCAGAAACTATAGAGGGGCTTACCTTTGGAGTGAACCAAAGATACCCTAAACGGAGAAAAATAGAACATTATCAAGAGGATTTTATCAAGAGTGATTACATAGGACCATTTAATGTTAAACATCTTACAAGAAATTCTATTAATATCTTCCGCAAATTTAGGTTTAAAAGTAAAATCTATAACACTAAACGTTCTAAAACTCCGTTACATTTTTTAAAATTGAATCCAGATATTGTTTTAGATTTTATTAAATACCCATCTGTCGATAAAATCTCGAAGCTACTGGATTTAATGTATACTGAATCTATACAATTCAAAAAATATACAATTGGTTTAGTAAGCAGGCAACAGAGCAGGCAAATGTCTATTGATCTTAAAAAATATTTATTTGAATTATGTTATCAAAAATTCTGTGAATTATGGATGCACAAAACACCTAGAATACCTGTATTATCTTTGAAACAATTCAAACGATTCAAAAGTACACTACTCAGACATTCAAGATGTAGAACAACTATATGTAACATGAGTTTAAAAAAATTAATATTGTATAATGGAGGTTTAACAGGGTATCCTAAGAAACCACACCTAGTTTTATGTATTAATATAATTTGTAGCTTTTTCAATACTATATCGAGGAAATGTTTTAGAATGCTTTCTATGAGGTATAAAAAAAAGGCGAATTGCAAAGGTTATAAAAATGAAATAACGTCTATAAAACTCTACCACAAAGGTACGACAAAAAGAAAACAATTTTTGGAAATTATTGATGAGTACAAACATTTAATGAATGTCGATAGACTCAGTCCTTATCAAGTAGCTGACATAAAACATGCTTATGAAAATATACTCGAACCTGGACAATGCATAGATAAAGTAGATTTAGAAACATGTGCAAATGAAAATTATGATTTTAATAGATTTCAAGATGGCACTAAAATAAACCACACTATTATTTCTGAAGATCTCAATACAATTAATAACGATGACTTTGATCTTGACGATATTGATAGAACACCAGCTAGTGTATTAAAGTTCTTGTACAATACTCCTACTCCTGAGATCGATAATTGTTTTAAGGCTGATAAATTTCCAAAACATGATCTTAAGTTTTTCAAAGAAATTCAATCTCGTAATTTTTTTAATCGCAAAAAAGTTAAGCATAACATGGAAACTACTAAAGATAATTCAAAAAATAGGTCCACAGAAGCAATTGTGAAACCAGTTCATGTCCAATGTACTTCCAATGAAAACCATAATATCGAAAATGAAACTCTGAGACATTCTTCAAGAGAAGTAAAACCGTTCATAGATTGCTTAGAACAAAAAAGAACTGCCATAGTTGATCAAGATATGGACATTCCAACCGTTGATTTAGAGAGAACTGTTATAAGTTACTCTGGAGAAGGAACGTCTTATTCCAATTATTTAGAACTAGAAAGACCAACAAATACTTTGGAAATGCAATGTATTAGTTCAAACAATTGTTTAAGACTAAGTGAAAGACATGAAAATACATTATTATCACATCAAATAAAATTAAACAAATTAGAAAAAAGAACGTTATCGATTATTATGTATTCAGATGTAAATCTTTATAAAATAAATTGGAAAAGGTATCCACCTGGTAGTAGAACAAGGTTGTTTCAAATTCTCGTGTACATTGGAAGCTTCAAGATGGCGCTTTGTGATAAGCTTAACTTAGACTTTCTTGGTTTAAGAGAAAACAATATATGTGATATGATAGACATTGACAAACTTTTAAGATCCATACAAACTGAGACGTGTTTGCAACAAGAATATTTTACTTTTACTGAAGTGGAAAATTTTTTGATTTGGCCTTTAGGTAAAGTAATTGTAAATAATATAATTTCCCAAAGGAGTCCAACTATTAACATTTTATTTAGCTTCGTTAAAAATATTATTACTAAATTTTGCGAAAAGGTAAAAGATTTTTTACAAAAATCTGGTCTTAGGATTGTACTGAACAAAGAATCTCTTTTTGAGAGCTTGTCAAATGTTCAGATAGGCCACGACGGCCATAATACTAAGCTATCACTTAAATATGCACATGCCCATGGTCTGCCATCATGCTCAGCGAATAATGATGCGCCAGAAAGTTCAAATTCTGAACATTTTCGTGTAACAAATACAGGGTTTTGTATAAAGAAAAACAGTTCGAATGAAGAAATATGTAAGAGTATGGTTGATATTCTTAAATCGGACGATTCTATTCATCAGTCTTGGAAAGAATGTAATAATTCGCATAGATTCATATCCAAGCTTCTGAAAGCTGGTGTCACATTGCCAATAGAAGAAAGCAATACTGGACATGGTTCAAAATTTGTTGAAGTATATGTAAGATGGTTTTGTGAAGAATATCTTCAAGATGATAAATTTTATAAATTGGCAGTAAGTATCTTCAAAAATATTTTCCTTTATATTGATACTGCAAGTGGATGTACAGACATTAAAATTGAAGCCGCAATTAATAATGCGTTAATGATATTGTATGATCAACCGTGTTTTGCGAAAGCGTATGAATCATATCTTAATACCAAATACCCTAAGTGTTTGTCTAGTTCAAAACATAACTGTAATAATGATAAAGAAAACCACAGTGATTTCAAAGGTGTCAATATAAGAGCTATTGAGAAACTGCAAATTGAACCAAATGTAAATGTCCAAATGGACCCTATGGACACCAATGATGTTGGTATGTCACTTGTTACTTGCAATTTATCCACATCTAATGAGTTAGATATTATAAATAATGTTACAATTAATAATTTAGTTACTCCAGATACTCAATCTTTAAATGATGACTTCGAGAACGTGTTTATTCCAGATTTTAAAGATTTAATGAATGCAAATAATGAGATTACATCTAATGGTTTGATCGAAAATATTAAAAATTTTGATGAAAATAATCTATATGATGGTTCTGTTACTAATGATCTGAACTTGATGGATATTGATGTTCCTAATTATAATAATCAAAATTTTAATGAAGATCATCCATTTGATGATGATATTTTATTTGATGATAATCATTTCAATGATTTAATTTCGTTAGAAACCTATTCGTCCAATGCTATATTTGAGTCCGATTCAGAATTACAACAATGCAAGAAGACAAATAATCTTTCTGCGGTATTCTCGTTTGATTACTATAATAATCAAGACCCGGCCGAAGAAGAATTTAATTTACAATTTCAACAATCCAAGAACACGGAAGAAGTTTCTATGATATCCTCTGAACTTGTTAATTTTGACCTGAACGATCAAATTAATCTCAATGATCTTAATATGGCAGATGATTACCAATATGGTTTTTACAATGCTGGTGTACTATTGCCGCCTTAGAATTGAATGATATTAAATTTTATCAAAAACAGTTTAAAAAAAAAAAATATTATTTTAAAGATTAATTAAATTATTAACGTATAACGTTATTATTTTTTAATATTACGTATTTTAACGTCTGTTCATTTTTGTTAGTTAGTTAATATTTTTTATTTGTTTATTATGAAAAGGTTAACTTTACTTTTACTATCTTTATTATAATCATTGAATTTATTGTTTTAAATGTAAATACAATAATATAATTATTAATTATTTTATAAACATTTTTATTTTTGTTAATATGAATTATAAGGTAATATTTTAACGTGTAAAAATGTATAAATTAAATTATAAGAATCACATTATTTGTGTTATAGTTTAAATACTTCAAAATTTTTATTGTAATGTGTTCGCATTTATATTATCTATTATGTTGTGTACAATGTATATAAAATAATTTTACATATAGTACAAAAGGTAGTTAGTAAGAATTATTTATTATTTAAAATGTTTTATTTCAATATTTTGATTATCATTATTAATTAAATTAAATACATTAAACTAATTTAAAATTGTTATTATTACAAATGTTAAATAAACTTTTTTTTAGAAGAATATTAGTTATGTTAGATTGTAGGAAACTAAAATTAATCATACTCAGTTCTTCTTTAAATTAAGAAGTTAAAATTACATTGCTTGTCAATCTTAGACATACCCCCCGGGGTAGTCAATATCTGACAGTTATTTCTCATAAAATATCCCCAAAAATTTAAATAAGTTCAAATAATTTGATGATAATATTATCATCCCTACTAGAGATATGATAAAATTAATTATATATTTATTCCATACAAAATCTTATTTTTTCGGAAGTATAATTTGAATGTCTTATAAAACTATGTAGGTACTTATTGTATAATTTTAATTGTGAAGGATCTTAGTTTATTAGATATTACTTCTCATAATAAAACTAATGTTTATACATTACAACATTTTTTATTTACAGACTCCACCCATGGTGCTTTATACATTTATTTTGTTTATTCATGTTATTTGATTTGTCCAAATAGTACTTTGTTTTTAAATTTTCAGTATGTTTTAATTTAAAATAATTTATATTTGGTCATTGTATCAACTGCCACGATATGTTATTTAATACCGTTTGTTAGTTGTAAATACTAAACTGTGGTGGCTCCTAACACATATTTTTCGGATATAGCGAAGCACAGTTTTCCTAGCCCACCCTCCCATTTATTTTGAATATGTATTCCCACCCACGTCAAAATCGGTCGCTCCACCTTGTATAATATGAGCTGGGCGCCACTGATACTAAATATATAATAAGTTGGTTTTCTTGGTGTTTTGGAAAGAATGCCATGGAAACTACTAGGTACGATTTCCCATTCAGACCCAGTAATATTTAAATTATCAAAATTCAAGTATATATTTGTATTATTATTTTTTATTGTTTGTATGTTCTCTTGAAATGAATAATGATAAATTATTTATTTATGATTTTGTTTTTTGTTATGATCCATATTATATCAGTTTAAACAATTTGCTTATGACATGTACTTATAATATTTTAATACCTATATTTAATGATATTGTTTAATACCAGCACACTTGTTGTATTTTTCTCTATATGTTTTTTGTGCAATGGTGTGATATTTAATTAAATAATGATCATTACATTCGGATTTTAAATTTATTTTTGTAATCTGGTTCAATGGACGTGTTTTTCAACACAATTAAGTTTTAGTCCATATTATCAGACGTTATATTATATATCTTTTATGCTTAAGGTTAAGACTGATAAAATAATGTATATTATATTTACTCTATTGTACTTTTGTTTTCTGTGTTCGATTTGATGTGAGGTGGTGTCTGTATGAATCAGATTCATAAAATGCTTACTCGGCTAATTATCGCTCAAAGCACACCGACATCTAATTGAGTTTCTAGAATTTATTATTTGAGATACTAGGTACTTTATGAGTTGTATTATACTACATTATACCTATATAATTTTATACATACTAAGACAAAATGTATCCACTCTCAATTATGTGTAATCTTAATTGATTTTACTCGTATGTCATAATTATTTAATTGAGTTACTATATTATTATTATTGTCTGAAGTAAACTGTAATTTTATAAATAATGATAAAAACCTATATATTATTCTGTAATTGTGTCTAATAATATTTCGATTTAATAAATGTGTTTGAATACGTATTTCTTATCGAGTTACAACTGTTTTTAACAATTTAATAGGAAATCGATACCTACTTGTAAATATTTCCTGTTTCCGTGTGTCACTCTGAGTATCTGCTAGTTAAAAAAAATATTATGTATTGCATACAGACATAGGTATAGTATACAGTTTAGCCGTTTACTTATGCTATAAACCCACTGCAGTGTGCCTAAACATTTTTTTTTTGTTTAATGAGAGTGTTCAAACAGAATTTGACTGCTGAGCGAATTTCTGAAAACTAATTGAATTAACTTAAAAATAAAAATAATACATTTTGTAGTTTGTACAACTGTGCATAGATACATGTGCATATGCGTAATATGTGTACGTATAGGTGTTTCATACGGAGCAGCTCACTCTCTCTAATCACACTTTCTTTATAGCACAACGATGTATCGGTAGGTACAAAACTATTGTTTAAGAAGACACGTAGGTATTGAGTAGTATGATGTTTTGATTATTATCGGGAACAGACTTACCATGAACACAAATATATTATAGGTATAAAAGATGTATATAAAATAATTATAGATTATAGTGTTAACGGATTGTAAATTGGCAGGTATAATTTAATTATTTACGAAATAATAAAAGTATATTCATGAAGTATACACAATACACTTAATATGCACATGTATAATTGTACAAACTATAATATTTATAAAAAACAAGGTTGGTTCAACTTGGTTCAAAATAATGCATACATTTTCCATGAAACGTAAAATACATGAATAATCAAGGCACTAAATAAGTGGGTTAAGCTCACTATTTCTTTTCTCTTTGACCAAAGCGTAACATGACAAATGTACATTTAGCAGAACTAGCAAAATCAACCCTGTGTTATTACTTTTAATGTTAAAGTGAATTCACTTGTCATCAAACTTTAAGTTGAGAACATTACCTGTATCTTTGCGTTGGATATTTTATGATATTTTAATTTTTATGTAGGTTATGAGCTTTTAAAATATGTATATACAATTAAAATATTGTAAAAAAGTCAAGGAAGGGACACAGCTAATATTCTTAGCTTAAAGTTTGATAATATGTGAATTTACTGTAATATTAAAAGTAACAACACTGGGTTAGTTCTGCTAAACATACATTTTCTACATGCACGTGGATCAAAGGGAGAAAACAAATGGTGCTCTTACATCCTCTTAAAGTACCTAGCAACCCATGATACCACAGTGCAGCATGTGGCAGTATGAGTTTAGTCTCCTTATTCTATACTTTATGGTTACTATCATGTATTAGGTATTGAACATTTTAAACAAATATGATAAAACCCCTTGCTAGAGTGAGTACGTTGTACAAAAGTAGTCTGCTTCTTATCCTCATCCCCGAATGCAACAACTGATTTTGTTTATATAGGAGTGTGTGGCCTATCTATTCCTATATATTATCTATAGTGGGTAGTTATGCCTTATAGCTGTTGTAACTTTCATGGTTAAATATATAGGTATGATCGCAACTTTGTGAGGTGTCATGGTCGCCACTGGCAGTGCATTATTATCACTTCGATTTATTAGTTATAAAAACAATAAAACAATTATTAATTCCATGGCTAAATAAATCTAAAAATCACTGAAAGCTGAGATTCCATTCCATGTTAAATCATATATATAATATATAATATCATGCATATAATAGTACGTGCGCAGATCATAGCTAAAATATGCCTCAATGCGATCATACTTCGTTATTTAGCCATGGTATCCATTATATACCACAATCAAGGTATAGATAAGTACTCATGATATAAACAACATGGAATGATCTCAAAGTTTCAGATTTGGTTTAAGTACGCTCAACATGTCACTTACCCATATTATCATGATATTGTCATTCAATTATTAATATGCTTAATATGCTCTATATAAACTGTTTTAATACAATTAGGCGTTAGGTTACGTTTTATTACGCTTAGGCGCTACTCCAGGTCACTGGCCTACCTAAGGACCTGACCAAAAAGAAGTTCCGATCATACCTTGTTGTTCATATCATATTGTTCAGTCTGAAAATATCTTCGAACAGAACAAAATCTGAGCATATAAGTACATCTGCACAATTCAACACGTTCCACTTCACTTTGGCTATTAGACAAAACATGAACTTTGACGATTGTTCAGAATATAGAATGATGCCACTCAACCCACTACAACAAAAAACGACGCAAAGGTAAGAACGGATATAATTATTATTTATTTAGTTAAGAAATGTATAAAATTAATTGATACCAACTAAAATATTGCTTTGATTAAAGTGAAGTAATCGAAAATAAATAGTTAGAATCTATTATTATAAACAATAAAAGGTTTTACAGGTATACTGAAATACCACAATTAATAATTTTAAATTAAAATTAGGTAAAAACATAAAAAAATATTAAAATAAATATATTTTTTATTGCATAAATAAATAAATAAATAAATAAATAAGTAAATAAATACATTAAAAAGTTAAAGTCAAATAATAATAAATTACAATATAGTGTCGTGCCTACTCATCTTAAAAGTTAAAACTAATTTATAGCTCACTAAGACTTAAAAATGTAATGTAGGTATAACATGTATTTATACATAAAGTAGGAAGTATAATATAGTTTTTGATTCAAACTAATTCTAAAATACGATTGTAATTTTTTAATTTTCCAAGGACGTAGGAGGTACTTAACAATTTATATAGACTAATATCATGAATGTTAAAGTTATTTTAGCTGCTATAAACTTTTTAACTTAAAAAATTACTAACTAAAATCTTGTTTTGCTTGTTTTGGGTTGCCAGCAATTATATTAGCTGATAATGAGCCTCCATTAACAATGAAAACTTTAAACAGTTTTTACTTAAAAATAATATAAAATATAATATAAATACACCCCCTTATAACTCAACCTCTAATGGGTTATTTGAAAGAGGTGTTCAGACCATAAAAAAATACTTATTAAAGAATATTGTGGCTGGGTGTCCACCGGGGAAAGAAGCAATGAAGAATAAATTATTAAGGTGTCTATCTAATTACCGTAATACACCTTGTACAACTACACAGGTTGCTCCAGCAGAACTTATGTTTAAATTTAGACCTAGGACCCAGTTATCTTGGTTAATTCCTAAGAGTAAAGTGCAGTTGGATTTAAGTGCACCTGTCACCAGAGAATTTAGTATTGATGACAAAGTCTTGACTAAAAAGAACTTCATTAATAAAAAAGGTTATACTTGGGAATTGGGTAGAGTAACAAAAAAAATTGGGTCAGTAATTTATTTGGTTAAGGTTAATGAAAAAATAAGGAAAGTGCATCTTAATCAAATGAGAAAGAGTTATTTAGGTGATCGTCTCCATCCACCTAAGTCTTTATCGGTTTGTAGTAAGATCTTGGGCTGTAACTTGGGCTCACATTCCAATAATAATACAAATATTAATGATACATTGGGTACAGAGTTGACGACACGTCGATATCCAGAGAGAGAGAGAGAGAGAGCGTAAGGCACCTGATAGGTATCAACCTTAGATATTAATTAATTTTGTAAAATATTGTAATAGGCATAATTACTTATAATTATGTTTAATTATTTTTTTTAAAAAAAGGTAATTATTTAATTGTTGAAAGTAAAGTTTATTCTAAGTCACCTTGTTATGTTCAAGTCTGAGTAAAACGTTTCTACTATTATTTATCATGTTATAGTGTATAATAGTTTATATTTATTATCTTTATACCTACTTTTAATTTGTAAATTGGATCTTGTGTAGTTATCTGAAAAATAAAAAAAATTATAAAAAAAAGGGGTAATGTTATGAAGCTTTCACTCAAAATCTAAGATATAACAATGTTAGGTTACGACGTATGTAATGTAATCACTTGTTAATATAAGCGATAAGCATGCGATTTTAAAAATTTGAAAATGTACTTGTTTATTAATTATTTTCACCCAACTGCATCCTAAAAGACATAACAAAACTTTTATTTTATTTTGCACAAATATTAGAGACAATTTTGAATTATTTATTTCTACTGTTAAAATATTTCATTGAATGTGTTTTCTTAGGCGCTACTCCAGGTCACTGGCCTACCTAAGGACCTGACCAAAAAGAAGTTCCGATCATACCTTGTTGTTCATATCATATCGTTCAGTCTGNAGACATAACAAAACTTTTATTTTATTTTGCACAAATATTAGAGACAATTTTGAATTATTTATTTCTACTGTTAAAATATTTCATTGAATGTGTTTTTTTTTATCAATTTTATTATAATAAATATTTTTATTAAATACCATGCCTGGGGAAGTTAATAATAATTTTTAACTGAGTTAATTTAAGTTGTATAAAACATTTAAAAAAAAGTTTAATGTTTGCTATGAATAGAAAAATGTATGCGTTTTTCGAACTGGAAAATAATTTTGAATTTTGTCAAAATTTGAAGTTTTAATGTATATAAAAAATAATGATCCCTATGTGTCTTTAATATTTTTAAGCTTTATAATTTACTTAACTTTAATTTTTTAACTCACTTAACGTTTATGTAAAGGGTTGCCAAAAAGGCTTCTATAGAACTTAAAAGAAAAAAAATGACAGATTTCATTTATTTAAAATCAATCTATCGAATGTTGAATGCTATAATGCCAAAAACAAACTTGATTAAATGACAAATAAATTATTATAAATTTAAGAAACAAAACATTTTTGTTTCGATTTTTTTTTTTTTATTAGCTTTTAGTAATAAACTAGCATGGTTCCGATTTTCAAGAGGCAAATGCATAAAACTATAGTAAATCGTAATTAAAAATAATGATTTATGTACTAATTCACAAATTTTAAAATTTAATAAATAATTCAATTGTTTCCTATTCTTAATTATACACCTACACAATTACACAAATATTTCATGTTGATATATACACCTACTTATAAGGCTATATCAGAGTATTAAAATAGAAGAACAATCGAAAATTAGCTCGAGACCCAAAGTCAACCCCTATATCAAATTGTATTTAACAATGACGATCATTTTACTTCTATCTCACATGCATTATAATTGAAGCATATTATTGCTGATAATTGCTTTATTAAAAATTTTAGTCAGGGGGGGGGGGGTTAAACAGACAAATAGCACAGATGTTAAGTACATGCACATCACAAGTGAGGGTCATTCCCATAGAAGTAACCTTGGCATAGGTATAGCATAATTTTAATTTAGGTATATTAGTTGAAATAATTGTACGTCATCATCCATCTAAAATCAATTGTATTAAATAGTAAGGTATGTTATGTTTATTGATAGTAATAATATATATTATACTCTAGTAGAAAAACAGTATCGATTTAAAGTAGTAGCGTATTTAATCTCACTATCTCATTAAGTAGATACTTTGTTAGTGGGTCACCTTGGCAAGAGCCATTATTATAGTATTATACTATGCGTAATGCGTATAAATACACATGGGCCCGAATCAACGTATGCGTAACCGTGACGGGATCAAATTCCATCAAATTGTATAAGATAATAAACCAAAACGTTTTTGTAACTTGTAATAGCCAATATTGGTATTATTCAACATATTTATGAATGTAGTCCTAAGAAATATGAACTCAACTAAATCATTATTTTTTGAATCCCAAACAAAATATCGATACAAATATGCAATTAATAAATAGTTTTATGCCATAAACATTTTACGTTATAGGGTCAGCACATTTGTTATGAGTGCACCGTTTTTCTAAGCTGTTTGGTATAATAATTATTCTCAAATTTCCTTGACAAATTCTCAAAAATGATTCGTGTAAAGTAAATTTGATTAATTTCTAGTCCGAATAATCTTATGTAATGGGTATCTACATGATATTGGTTACTAGGTGTCTACATAACACATATATAAAAAAATAACAGGGGAGCACAACTCCGCATTTTTTACTGGAAAATATATGGCAGCTATGGATAGTTTAAATTTACTCTCATCTCATTGTAGTGCTGTACCATGAGTCCATGACTGTACCTAGTGTACTGTCTTGTTAATGAGTCTATGGCTTCAATAGTTTTTATTAATTTGTATAACTATTGTTCAATAAGAGTTCGTACTTTCTAAAAGCGTATACAAAATGTTCCCTTGTTGTTTGTTAATTGGATGCACTGATCATGGGTGGCACATTTGAAATGTTATACGAGATTTTAGATATTTTTGTTGGAAATTAAAAAAAAATTAGTGTAAAGCAACATTAAAACTGAAAATTTGAACGTAAAACCATAACCAATTTAGATTTTGAGCGGAGCGATGGATGTATTGATTTTACAATATTATGGTAACATAATAATAACAATTATGTGTACAAAAAATATTAATAAATTATAGGATTTTATTTAATTTTTGTTTTCTACAAAATCAAAGTTTTTCCTAATGATTTAATCTAAGTTTAATCACTTAAAAACGAATAACCGTAGATACTTGAAATATTCTAAAAATTTTATAAAAGCACAGCGGCTTATATTATAGCTTAACAATTCTTGAAATATCTTGATAATGTCAATGTATAGAAATTAACATTTATAAATAAGTAATGGCTTATTATTATGATAACTGATAAGTTGTAAATCTCTTAAGACTATATATATAAGAAAAATAATTTACCTGCTGATTATGACGTATTTTGTCAAAATGTGAACTTGGAATGGAATGGTTACTATATGCACTATCTATTTTTTTTAATTTGCAATTAGACAACTTGTAAGGAATCATATGTTATATTTTAAATGTTTTTGACTGAGAAATAAGTCGTACAATATAATTCATTCCAAATAAAAGAATATCGAAACGGTCAAATGCTTGTAGACTATAGTTAACTATATATTATATTAAATAGCTTTAAAATATTCTAAATATTTTTAAAATTATACTGTATTAAAAGACAAAGACTATAATTAATAGCGAAACGTTTCATGTCCCTGAGATTACAGTTTTTTTATTTACGAGTACCTATCTATATGCCTTAATAGGTATGATTACTTTTGATCAATAATAATTTAATAACATTCAAAATAATTTTAAATAATTAAATGTTCCTATATTAATTTATATATTTTCAACTACTTAATATTAAATTATTTTAAATATTTTTTTATATATTATAGTATCATAATAACTAGTAGTAATAAGATTTATAATTTCTTATAAACTATATTCCATTTAAATATCCTATTTAATCTATTCAAAACAGTTTCGAAAAATGAAAATTATAAAATATGAAATGTATGATAGTAAAATTCTCAATAAAAAAAATGTACCTACTATTCCTCTGATAATAAGCTCAGTTCCCGATTGGGAGGACATCCCTAATTCGAAAATACCCAATGAATCGTTCATTTATAGATTAGAAATTTTACTTTTATGGTAGGTACTATGAATTTGAAAAGATTGTTTTTAGATTTTCTTAAAATGTTGTGAATATAATCAACTAACCGTGTAAAACAAATCCAATAATTAATCAATAAACTCTATCCTGTGGGCTGTGATATATAATCGATGAGCTCTGTTCACCACTGCTTTCTGCATTTGATTGTGTATGACCTCGGAAATCAGTATTGAATGTTCAAAAAAGTTTGGAATCCACTGGATTTGAGTTGTTGTAATTGGCTCTCAGTTTTTAAGCCTATATTGAAATGACATTAGAATGTTGATAATTATACCCGTCCAAGATGACCGTGACCGGAATCTTACGATATTTCTTGCTCGAACTGCTGTCGATCGCCACTATAAAAAAGAAGATAACTTCCTAAGAGTATTGCATGCCACAATATAATATTATATACCTGCTTACTCGGTTACTTAAAAGACAAATTACATACAGCTAATTTAAAAACATAATAATATAATTTGATAAACGTAAATATGTAGCTGATTTCCAATAGGCAATTATGTCTAGACACTAACCAGCAGTCTTGTAAAAAATACTTTTTAATTGTGTTCAAGTAATATAAAGTAACAGATACCAATACTTATTTAGAAAATAAATCGAGTACTCAATAAACAATTTATATTACAAATACAAATATTTAAAAAAAGTGTATTTTGTAGATACTTTCAAATACTTTAAAATTTTATAAAATATTTTAATACATGGGTATAGACTATAGGTATTATGTTTTTGGGCTGGATAGAACTTTTTTTTTCTAACCAATTTTTCTTGACGCTTCGCTTATCGTCACATAGAAACATAAATCAATAAAAAATACCTCAACTTTCCTTGTAGAGGAAAAATGGGTGTTTCCTGAAGTGCGTCCCGAAATGACCGTTATTAAATGTTCTGTGTGCGTCCGGATAATGACGTGTAAAGCTACAATATTTGATGTAGGTTCTTTTTTTATTAATCGAGTTAATAGTTAGCGACACAATAATAATTGTTTTGTTAAGCTCCATAATATTTTTAATGTTGACGTAAACAGTTCATTTGCACTTATTGACCGTAAATGAGTAACTTGTAATCATGCTTAATTATTATCGGAGTTAAAATAAAATTTAGTTTCTTCGCCGTTACCGCAGTCATACTCAGTGATAGTTGTAGAAATGACGTATGAACTATAAAGTATTATTGCAGTTGTACATTTGAACTATCATATTCGATCGTCGAACTGAATCTTAAAAATGTTTAGTCGGTTAGTTTATCTTAAATGGGTACCTATAGCTGTCACCCGAGGACATACTCCGGCTATTTGATATAATTTGTCGATAAGACTAAGGACGCACTAGGGATATCCCCTCAAAAATATCTTGTAACATGTTGAATACTAAAAAAATAATAATAAAGACTGAGGTCACACTCTAGATATCCCCAAAAAAATATCTAGTAACATGCTGAATAATAAAAAAAAAATAATAATTATAATGAAATCAACAAAACGTTTTTTCACCTTATATAAAACTGAAACGATTTTCATGTTCTACGTTAGTTTTTAGAACATTTTACACAGCATTATTTGTTGAAAATTTAGAATACTAAAAATAGAAATGAATTAATTAATCCAAAAAGAAATGTAGAATACTCATCGGTTTTCTTTGTCGAAGTAATTGAATTCTCGGTTGAGTATAATTAAAAGTGAAAAATATATTATTATTTATTATATTCTCAATATGTATTTTTATTCTACCTGGTAAAAATTAAAATAGAAAATATATAGGCTAAATAAATAAATATTTGATTTTGAACACGGATTCCTTGAGAAAGAATTATAAATATACTGTTCAGGTAATTTTATCAAAAGTATTTTAAACACATATTTAAGTAATTAAAAGTATTTGAATACTTTTACTAGAGTACCTACTTTGCAAGACTGTTAGCCAGATTCTACAGGAATACTCCATAGACCGTAGCATGTATAATGTTTCATAATATGTGAGCTATGCTTTATAGTCTATTTGTCTATTAAAATAAACCTACATAGCTTTTTTCTCATGTTCGCAAGTTGTTCATAAAAAAAATATTTCTTTGGATTGTCAACAGACGCTATACCCTTGTGGACTTACAGAGCGGTGGTAGCACTAAGCCGAAAATGTAGTTATATCCATATAATTATCGATTTCGCCGATTTTATATCAACTCCCAAGGCTATACTGTTTATAATATCTGCATATCGATCCGTCAGCTGTTGATTTCATTGGATACTAATCATAATATTATGAAATAGGTACTCACTGATTTCAACAAATCTTAAATTAAAAAAAGCGGGTAAGTGGATGTCGCTGTTCTGTACATGATATCATATCATTGCATACGAAAAACGATTCTGAGCGGAGACGGTATGTCACTCTAGGATTATTTATATTGTTATTACTCATTATTAATATGGTAGCCGGTAAGTTCAATTAATATTATATTTAAATTATCGGTGCTGCTGGAAAAATATTAAATATAATTATGTAAAATTGGGCTGTTTTGGAACCGAATAATAAACGTTATTCTTTATGTCAATATGCAATCTTCTCAAAATTTGAACTTAAAATGTCTGTAAAAAATAACTGTATTCATATATTTTTTAGATTTTTTTTTTATTTACAGAAATAAAATGCTTAAGTGAAACCTAGTTTACATATTCAATCCTTATAGCTATAAAAATTGAAAATTGTATCAATTTTAATACAAAATCATTTTCAATTTTCAATTTGATAAATATTGTCAACATTTGAACTTAAAATGCTTATAAAAAAAAATAGCTCCAATGTATTTTTAATATTTTTCAACTACTATTGACACAAGCTATTAAGAGTCTTGTGTTAAATTTTCATGCTTTTGACCCAACCAACAACATTTTATTGACATTTATAGAATGAAAAAGGAAAAAAAATGAAAATTGAAAATGTCCATCAACAGCTTTAAACGAGTGAAAATATTTTTAAAATTTTTTCATGATTTTTTCAAAATTCGGTGTAATTGTATGGGTCTAGAGTAATTCGTTTTTGAATTACAACAAAATAAGAAAATCGCTACAAAAGAAATCAAGTGGATATCCAATGTTGTAAAAATATCAACTTCAAAAGCTCATAAAAATGTAATTTGACTTTCCGGTAGGAATTTCTTTTTTCTAGTTAGACAAACCTGTAAGGAATCTTGTATTAAATTTTAAATCTTAAATATGAATAGAAAATTTTTTATGAATTTCTAACCAAATATTGTTTGCTAATTTTCATGATTTTTACGAATTCTGTCAAAATTCTTAGTTAAAACTCTCATAAAATATCATTGTGGATTTACGCTCAATTTTTTTTTTAATTTCCATTAGTAATAATTTACAAATAACCTTGTATTACAATTTCAATTTTTTTGATAGAGCGAAAATTTTTTTATCGACTGAGTTTAAAAAAAATAAATATTAATCGAAAATGTAATACTCCTATAAACAGTTCAATACAAATCAAAATATTTTTAAAATGTTATGGTATATAGAAAATGCTTGCAACAAATATTCAGTGAACATTTCAGGTATCTACGATCATTTTTGTTAGAGTTACACTAAAAACCAAAATTGATTTTTTCGAAAAATGGTTTTGCGTAAAAGTGCCCGTTTTTCCTTAATTTTTTGATTGTTCAGAATCTAAAATGTAAGTGGATACATTAGGAGTCGTGTGGGTCACTGTAATATAGATGTCCTAAATTTTAAAATTCAATTCAATGGTATAAAATCATTATATTATACGAAAAACGGTTCTGAGAAAAGACTGTAAGTCTGCCTATATTTCTAAGTATATTTAATGACATTATTCCTATTAAAGTAATTTATTTTACTATTATTAATATTGGTATAGTACCTAATACCTAAGTTGAATTAACTTTGATCGAAAACATTGCATTTAAAAATTTCATCGTCTATATAAAATATAATAATATTAAGAATTATACCCACGCATAATATTATTAAATAACAGCAAAATAACTGAAATTGTTTTTCTTCGTTTAAGCATTTAATTTCGTCCAAATTTGAACCTTACATCTATAAAAAAAACTGTGTTTATATATTTATTAGATTTTTGGTTACAGTATATAAGCTACATTTGAGAGACCTCGATTTACATTTTCAATCCTTAGCTTCAAAAATTCAACATTTCCTAAATTTTTAATGACAAAATAATTTGCAAATTTTCTGGAATTTGATGAATGCAAAACTTGAGCTTTGGATGCGTATAAAAAACCTCGCCAATGTTGAGCTGCTATTATAATAGCTTATGAGGAACCTTGTATATAAATATGTGTAAATTA